>NC_072772.1:24742528-25042528 GCF_022539595.1 Amphiprion ocellaris | reverse complement strand
CTGACCCCCAGAGCAAGCCAAAAGGCAACAGTGGCAAGGAAAACACCCTTTTAACAGGGAAAAAACCTCGAGCAGAACCCGGCTCTAATGTGGGGGGACCCATCTGCCTGCTGGCCGGGCGGGTTGAGAAGGACAGAAGAAGTAGAGAGGTAGAGGTAGAGGGATAGAAGTAGAGGGTTGAAGGTAGAGGGTTACAGTTGGTGGGACAACAACCACACATCTGAAGCATCCAGCTCTGGGACCAGGGACACTCGGAGAAAGGACACGGAAAAACAGAGTGAGTGTATTGCAATAATGGTATATATAGTAAATACATAGGTAGTTAGAGAAGGGCTCAGTGCATCAAGAGAGGTCCCCCAGCAGCCTAGGCCTATAGCAGCAGAACAAGGGGCAAACTAAAGGGACGTCAAGAGGGGAAGTCAGTTGTGCAAATGAAAACACCAGCTCACCCCATCAGGGTCCCCCAGCCAGCCCTTACTATAAGATTTGTCAAAAAGCAAGGTTTAAGCCTAGTCTTAAAAATAGAGAGGGTGTCTGCCTCCCGAACCCAAACTGGGAGTTGGTTCCACAGGAGAGGCGCCTGATAACTGAAGGCTCTGCCTCCCATTCTACTTTGAGAGATTCTAGGAACAACAAGTAAGCCTGCAGTCTGAGAGCGAAGAGTTCTGCTAGGATAATATGGTAATATCAGGTCTTTAAGATATGATGGAGATTGGTTGTTAAGAGCTTTATATGTCAGAAGAAGGATTTTGAATTCTATTCTAGATTTAACAGGAAGCCAATGAAGAGAAACCAGTATAGGAGAAATATGATCTCTCTTGCTAACTCCCGTCAGTACTCTGGCTGCAGCATTTTGGATCAGCTGTAGATGTTTCAGAGAGCTTTTGGGACAACCTGATAATAAGGAATTACAGTTGTCAAGCCTAGAAGTAACAAATGCATATACTAGTTTTTCTGTATCACTCTGAGACAGGATGTTCCTGATTTTCACAATATTTCTCAGGTGGAAAAAGGAAGTCCTACAGATTTGTTTTATGTGTGAGTTAAAGGACATGTCCTGGTCAAAGATAATGCCGAGGTTCCTCACAGTAGTACTGGAGGCCAATGTAATGCCATCCAGAGTAACTATATGCTTTGAAAGCAATTTTCTAAGATGTTTGGGGCCAAATACAGTGACTTCAGTCTTGTCTGAATTTAGTAGTAAGAAATTATAGGTCATCCAGGTCTTTATGTCCTTAAGACAATCTTGCAGTCTGCCCAGCTGATTAGTTTCATCTGGCTTCATAGATAAATACAATTGAGTGTCGTCAGCATAACAATGGAAATTAATACAGTGCTCAAGGGAAGCATGTATAATGTGAACAGTATTGGTCCTAAGACAGAACCCTGAGGAACTCCATGATTAACCCTAGTATGCTCAGAAGAGTCATTGTTGACATGCAGAAACTGGAACCTGTCTGATAAGTAGGATTTAAACCAGTCCAGTGCTGTCCCTTTAATGCCAATACAATGTTCTAGTCGCTGTAATAAAAGTTTGTGGTCGATTGTATCGGATGCTGCACTAAGGTCCAACAGAATAAGTATAGAGACCAGTCCATTATCTGACGTTATGAGAAGGTCATTAGTAACTTTCACCAGAGCTGTTTCTGTGCTATGATGCACTCTGAAGCCTGACTAAAACTCTTCAAACAAGCTATTCCTTTGCAAATGTTCACATAATTGATTTGCAACTGTTCTTTCCAGAATTTTAGAGAGAAATGGGAAGTTGGAAATTGGTCTATAGTTGGCTAAAACATCTGGATCTAGAGTGGGCTTTTTAAGTAAAGGTTTGATTACAGCAACCTTAAAAGCCTGTGGTACATAGCCTGTTACTAGAGAGAGATTAATCAGATCTAACATTGAGGAATTAATTAAAGGTAAAGCCTCCTTGAACCGTCTAGTTGGGATAGGATCTAAAAGACATGTTGATGGTTTGGATTTCGAAACTATTGAAATTAGTTCAGAGAGATGTATGGGAGTGAAAAATTCTAAATATCCATCTGGTCTTACAGCCAATTCTAAAGCATCTGTACTCCATGATACATCTGTGACATTTGTAGGAAGGGCCAGATTAATTTTTTCTCTAATCATAACAATTTTATCAGTAAAGAAGCTCATGAAGTTGTTACTGCTCAAAGCTAAAGGAATACAAGGTTCAAAAGAGCTCTGACTCTTTGTCAGCCTGGCTACAGTGCTGAAGAGAAACCTGGGGTTGTTCTTGTTTTCCTCTATTAAAGATGAATAATATGTTGTCCTGGCATTACGAAGAGCTTTTTTATAAATTACTAGACTATTTTTCCAAGCTACATAAACTTCCTCTAAATTAGTGGAGTACCACTTCCTTTCCAGCTTTCGGGACGCCTGCTTTAAAGTCCGCAGCTGGGAATTATACCAAGGAGCAAGTCCTCTCCGAGATAGAACTTTCTTTTTTACAGGTGCAACACTATCAAGTGTTGTACGCAGTGAGGCTGCAGCATTATTAACAATATAATCCACTTCTGTGGGGGTAAAATTATAATATTTCCCTTCCGTTATATCAATAAGCGGTGCTGAACTAAATAGACAGGGTATTATTTCCTTAAATTTAGTCACCGAATTGTCAGACAGACATCTACTGTAATGATATTTATTCTTAACTCCCATACAATCTATTGTTGTAAATTGAAATGTTATCATAAAATGGTCAGAAAGAAGGGGGTTCCGGGGAAATACTGTTAACTGTTCGATTTCTATGTCATAAGTCAGAAAGAGGTCAAGGGTATGATTAAAACTATGAGTTGGTTTATTTACATGTTGAGAAAACCCAATTGAGTCTAATATTGAATTAAAAGCAGTCGTAAGGCTGTCACTGTCCACGTCAGCATGAATGTTAAAGTCACCCACAATAATGACTTTATCTGAGCTGAGCACTAAATCAGATAAAAAGTCTGAGAATTGAGATAAAAACTCAGAGTAAGGAGCAGGAGGACGGTATACAACAACAAATAAAACTGGTTTCTGAGCTTTTAAATCTGGATAAGAGAGACTGAGAGTGAGATTTTCAAATGAACTGTAACTAGGTTTAGGTCTCTGGTTCATTTTTAAGCTAGAGAGGTAAATTGCTGCCACTCCTCCTCCTTGGCCTGTGATTCGAGGAACGTGATAGTTAATATGACTAGGAGGAGTTGATTCATTTAGACTAAAATATTCTTCCTGCTGCAATAAGGTTTCAGTCAAACAGAACAAATCAATCTGGTGATCAGTTATCAAATCATTTACTAATAGAGATTTAGATGAGAGAGATCTAATATTTAAAAGGCCACATTTAATTGTCCTGTTTCTTCGCTCAGTTGAAATAGTGGTATTAATTTTTATTAGATTTTTATGGTTACTATGTCTTTTGTTTATTTCTGAATTGTTTAATTTATTGAATTTTGGTCGTTGGGGGACAGGCACAGTCTGAATAAAGCTAACTGAATTCCTGGAGGGTGACAGCTGAGAGGAAACTGCAGAGAGGTGTGGAAGACTACAACTCTGCATCCTGGTCTGAACTCTGGGTTGTCATGCTTTAGGAGTTCTAATGAAATCAGCCATATTCCTAGAAATGAGAGCTGCACCAGCCAAAGTGGGATGGATGCCGTCTCTCCTAATTAGACCAGGTTTTCCCCAGAAAGAGCTCCAATTGTCTATAAAGCCAATGTCGTTTGCAGTACACCACGTAGACACCCAGCGGCGAAACAACGACATGCGGCTAAACATATCGTCACTGGTCAGATCAGGCAGGGGTCCAGAGAAAACTACGGAGTCCGACATGGTTTTGGCAAAGTTACACACTGATGCCACACTAACTTTGGTGACCTCCGATTGGCGTAACCGGGTGTCATTACCGCCGACGTGAATAACAATCTTACTGTATTTATGATTATCTTTAGCCAGCAGTTTCAATTTTGCTTCTATATCGCCCGCTCTGGCCCCTGGGAGGCATTTTACTATGGTCGCTGGTGTCGCTAGCTTCACGTTTCTGACTATGGAGCTGCCAATGATCAGAGTTGGTTTCTCAGTGGGTGTGTTGTTGAGTGGGGAAAAACAATTAGAAACGTGAAGCAGTTTGTGGTGTGCCGGGACAGCGGGCTTGAGCTTAGGACTACGTTTCCTACGAACTGTCACCCAGCTACCCTGACTTCCTGGCTGCTCGGGAGCTGCTAGGGGATGGCTAGTAGAAGCTACACTAGCAGCTATGCTATTGCGGTCTGCACCAGCTAAGGGGGCCTGGCTAACAGCTAGCGGGGTGTTTTCCATGGTGCGGAGCCGTGCTTCCAATTCAGAGAGCCTCGCCTCCAAAGCTACAAAAAGACTGCATTTATTACAGGTATCGTTATCACTAAAGGAGGCAGAGGAGTAACTAAACATGTGACACACTGAGCAGGAAAGAGAAGGAGAGGAAGAGGGAGAAGCCATACTAACTGCTAAGTGCTAGGCTAGCGGACAGAGATAACAGATTAACTTAGAATTAAATACTGAGAAGGTGCTTGAAGAAAACGAGTGTATGTTACGATTCAAATATTACCGCAACACAGATTTAATGAATATCAAATTAGATGGAGTGGATAACCTACAACAGTCACAGAACACAACACAGCGCTACAACAGGAAGTGACGCAATACGCCCACCGACGTCAGACGTCAGCAGGATCTGGTCTCTGAAAGTCAAAGAAACCAAATGTGCCAAAGAAACCAAAACAACACCATAGGTAACAGTGTTGTTTTCAGGCATGGCAATTTTCCACCGTTCCACGGAAATCCGCCATTTTAATTTTCAAATTGATCATTTCTGTGAATCGTCCAAATCCGTTGAGAAAATTTTTGGGGGGTGAGGTATGTTTTTGTTACTCTTGCTCCCGGTTTTTGAGAAGCGCTCGGCGTTTCTCCCGCAGCGTAACAGACAAAGAGAACCAGTCTAGCGCCTGCTGCATTGTAAAAGGCCTTGCGATTGGTCGAAATTGGTTAGCTGCCAATGATTGGACCAATCAAATTGCTCAATGCATTCTTTTGTTACAATTCATGGCGGCATGTTCGTGTTGGAATTTTGAGCTATTGGGATCGTTTTTGGTGGAATCATGAGGTTTTTATCGAAAAATCAAGAGTCATCGGTGCTAGAAATAGATAAAAGTGTCAAAAACAAGTTCCGATGGAATTGGCTTGAGAGAAAAGTCATTTGAGTCATTTAACAAAACATTGGGTATTTGACTCATGACTCAGGGCAAAATGAATCCCTGATAGTGTTTAAAGAGTGTTCTGGAAATGTAAAAAAAAAAACTGACACAGCTGACTCCACAGAGGAAACTGTGACATTAGAAGTGACTTTGTGACCAGTGTAGAACTCCAGTGTAAATAGTGTTAAAAGACCTATAGAACTGTAAAAATTGTAGGACTAAATGCAGTGAGACAACATTGAAGAAAAGGTAAGTTAACTTTTCATTAAATTAACTTATTCATTACAATCTAGTCTTCTGTAATTCTATGCATGTTTTTCATTCTAAATCACCTCTATTTTACTGAAAACCTCTCGGACCCCCCTGAAGATTGTATACCGAGCATTTTCAGCTGAAATCAAAATTTGCTGTTGCCATGCCTGTGTTTTATAGTCCGTCACAGTTCTTAGTCTCTACCATAGTTCCCTGGTGTCCCTCTGCTGCAGCTGTGACTCCAGCTTCTTCCCATACCTCTGATTGGCCTCCCTCACAGCTCTGCAGGCACCGTACGTAGTGGCCCGGTAAGGTCCCATGTCTCCGGTAGCAAGTCCTGTGTTGTAGGCGGAGGTGCGGGACTTCAGAGCGTTGCGGATGCTTTTGTTCATCTACGGCTTCTGGTTGGGAAACTCCCTCATGGTTCTTTTGGGGATAGTGTCCTCCACTAGTTTCCCAATAAAGCCCACAACCGTCTCCGTAAACACGCTGACATCATCACCAGAGCTGCACTGGAACATTTCCCAGTCTGCTGTCTCCAAGGCATCCTGCAGGGCGGCCTCTGATTGGTCAGACCAACACGTCACTTCTCTCTCTGCCAGGGCTGTTCGCTTCAGCTGCTGCTTGTACCTGGGCAGCAGGTACCAGAGGCATGGTCTGACCTGCGGAATGGTGGTTGAGTCTTTGCTGCAAAGTCGTCTCTGAAGGGAGAATAACAGTGGTCCAAAGTTCGATCTCCTCTAGTGGGGAGACTGAACTTTAGACCACTGCTGGCAAAGTTCTGGCATCACCTTCCTCAGGTTGGTACTGTTAAAATCTCCAGCCACCGATGGGGGCAGCTTCCCGGTGGTTAGCCTGGTAGCTGGAGATAGCCTCATGTAGCTCGGCTACTAATGCAGCGTCCGTGTCCGCCTACGGGTGAATGTAGACGGCACTGAGAATGACAGAGGTGAATTCCCGGAGGAGGTAGAAAGGCCTCCATTTGATGGTTAAAAGTTCCAGGTTGGGCGAGCAAGACTTTGAGAGATGAACAACATCTCTCACCGGTTGTTGTTGGTCATGAGACAGACACCCCCACCTTTAGACTTTCCCGACTCAGCCGTTCTGTCCATACGATGAACTGTGAAGAACTCCGCTGGTGAATGGCATGGTCTGGGATCGTGGCAGTCAGCCATGTCTCCGTGAGGCAGATGATGTTGCAGTCTCTTGTGTCCCTCTGGTACCGTATCCTGGCTCTGAGCTCATCCAGCTTGTTGTCCAGGGGCTGGACATTCACGAGCAGGATGCTAGGTAGTGGTGGTCGGTGTGCTCGCAGCTTCAGCCTGTTCCTAATGCCGGCTCGTTTCCCCCGGAGCCTGTTATGCAGCCGGCATCCTTTGTTGTTGTTGGAGGGGCCCCGCCAGGATGGGCCAGGATGCATCGGCAGTAAAAGTCAGAGAATATGGTGATAAACCAATATTCACCAGTGTGTCTCTGTCATATTTGATACGACCAGGACACGACATGGTGAATGCTGTGCAAAAAGTTAAATAAAAAGTTTTAGAACAATAATCATGCCACATTCAAAGTCACTTAAATCCTCTTTCTTTCTCATTCTGATGCTCGGTTTGGACTTCACCAAGTTGTCTCGACCATGTCTACATGTCTAAGTGCATTGAGTTGTGGCCATGTGATTGGCTGATTAGCTATTTTTGTTGACATGCAATTGAACAGGTGTACCTATTAAAGTGACCATTGAGTGTATACCTACACACCTCTGACTTGATGCACATTACTGTTTTGCACTTGAATTAGGTTTGCATAAAATTTTGTTGTACATTGTACAATGACAAATAAAGATATTCTTATTCAAAAGCAGTGGTCAGGCCTATGACCTATTGTATTGGCTTGTGCTTTCCTTGCTTTATAAAAGGGCTGTCCCCTGTCATTTAGTTATTTACACCAAATTATATGGCTGGATTGTTGTACTGAAGCACCATCATGACCTCGTGGTTATTTAGAAATTTTGACATTGTCCATTCACTTACTCCATATTTTATGCTGAAGAATATATTATTCTGTAGAGCTGTGACATTGATTAAAATCAACTGATGTCCTTGCTGAGCCAGTCTGCCATATCAAAATATCGACCTATTCATTCAACAATACAAGAAGTTATGCGCTTGTTAAGTGCTGTTCAATTTAAAAGGATTGTTGTAAACTGCCCCTCAAATATATACAATCTGCTGAGTGCAGAATAAGGAACACTCGAGAATAAACAATGCTGTTTTGTTGCAGTTGTCTGAAAAGCAGAAAGCAGTTTGAGCTCGTATTGTGATTTTGTTAAGAATTCAGGCTGAGCCATGTTAGTAATGAATGGTTGAAGGGCAGTGGACTGCAAACACACTCGCACAGTCAAGAGATGGAGAATAGCAAGTAGCTTTGTGTTTACTCTGGGACATTCAGAGAGTTTCTTTGGCCTGTGTGGGGCCAGAGGTTGATGGAGCAAGGTGACAAGAGAAAGATGCAGCTGGGTGAAATAGAGAGAGCAGGGCAGGCCTTTGTTGTCCTTTTCTATTCTTCTCCTATCCTCTTCCCACTGGGCTGATTTGCTATTGATTAGCAGGCTGGACTCCAGCTCCATAGCTCCATCTCCAAGGCTAAGGCTCAAGGCTGGGCCTCAACATACATGTACATATTTTTTTTCTGAATGTACATTTTCACACACACACACACACACACACACACACACACACACACACACACACACACACACACACACACACACACACACACATCACTAACACACACACACACACACACACACACACACACACACACATCACTAACACACACACGCGCACACACACACACACACACACACACACACACACACACACACACACACACACACACACACACACACACACACACACACATGCATGCGCCCACACACATCAGCATCGCACTCTTTCATACCTGTGCCTGTGTCATTCCAGCACTATACTGCTAATAATCCTGTGTTTTCAGTCTGTAGTGCATGTATTGTGGGAAAAAAATCTATAGTGAAGATTACATATACAATATCAAGCAACCTTTACCTAAGTTACTGTACTGATGGATCATAATACAATGCAGACTACCCTCAGAGACAAAAACATGGTCAGTTGTGTGACATATCCAACAACAATTCAGAACAAGAAAGGAAAAAATAAGACCTTAAATAAGAATTTTGCTATATGAAAAAGTGTAGTATTAATTCAGTCATTTTCTGCTAAGTGATGAAATTATAACTTGGTTCCAAAACTCAATGCCCACATCACATATTTTTTTGAGTTCTTCTTTTTCTTTAAATTAAAAAAAAGTGCTCCGTGACTTATTTATTTGATCAGCTGCGATATTCATAGCATTCATAGTATCCTTTGCCTAATAATGCAACTTTCTTGAGTTATTCATGTTGTTAGAGGTCAATAATTCAGATATTTTTGGAAACAGAAACAAGCATTACAATTTAGCCTCTACTGTTTTTTATACCTGCTCAGTGTTGTCTTACAATTCTTATCCTGCAACAACTCTTCTCTGTTCTTGCAAACAATATATACCCTTTTCCTAAAATCAGACAAACACACACACATACACAGTCATCAGGCTGTAGGTTGGTGTGCTGTGTAGTAATCTCTTACACTGAGGCAGAGGGATGCAGTGAAGGGTGGAAATGAGGTTTTCAGCCCTCCTCCCACCTCTGTTCCCCTCTCAGCCTTTGTACCCAGTGCCCCCTCGTTCATTTAGTCTTACCAACAAAATCTACACCTGCATCCACATGGCAAATTAGATACTGGCCATCATTTATTTACGTTTAGGTATTATCCTCTGTTGCTGTATATGTCGTAATGCTTTAGGGGCACCAGGGACCCCGAGATGCCCCCTAATGGTTGTAATAGGCCATTGCAGAGGCCACTATTAACAGCCATCTTCCAGTGTTTGCAGCAGTGGACACAATAGTCTCCATCCTCCCCCCTCTCCACTCCATTCTCCCTGCCTCCATTCCTTCACCTCTGCTTCGTTCTTCTCTATTCCCCTTTGCTCTCCTCCCCACCAACCCCATGTCCCATTCACGCATTAGAATAGTTCACAGGGCCTCTCCCTGCTTCAGAGGTAATAATAAGGCCTGTTCCAAAGGCTGCCTTCCACATGGAGGTTCCTCTTGAATAGCCAACACAAAGTGAGAACATGTAACGAGTATGAATGGCCTCCTGAGTGTGCCATATCATTCGCAGGAAATCCAATCTTCCTGCTTGTTCTTTAAGTGGACCAAAGGTGATATCGAAAAGGATTGCCAGTGTATCAGTTTTTTTCTCCTACATTCTAATATCTTTATGTGCTCTGTGTCTGGCATAGTCTTTGAATATTGACGAACATGGAAACAAGGACATATGGAAATTCTATATTGAAATGAACGTGGGCAAAGTGCACTTTTTCAAAGGTAATATAAGAGGGCTGGACCCGAATATCAGAGGAAGGTGAAGGGCATTTTTGAGACGAGTCGAATATTTGGATATTCGTCATTAATTGGGCCTGAATATCCGCAGCCCAGAAATTGCTATTCAGATCAGCCCTCGAATACAACCATATTGGCTCGAGACAGTAAGATGTTTCCTGCAGCCCACACAGTTTAAAACATTTTTATACATTAGTGAGGAACTCCCCTTATGTTTCACCTTAACTTTAAACATGCTGGTTTGAGTTTCCATTTAAATGTAATCTTTTGTCTGACATCATTGGCACTGTACTGTGGTACATTTCATAATGTATTTATTTTTTGTGTTTACAGAAAGAACTGAAGGTTTTTAAGAGCTAAGCAGAGTCTATAAACTGAACAGCAAGTAATGGATTCAAAGAGGAACTGGGATCTAATTGCCAAATGTTATTGGTGGGACCTAAACCATATGAGACAGAACAAGTGGCAGCACTGAGGTGTGACTATTATTCACAATGTCTGTGATCATTTGTGGTACCTCTATGGGTTGGACTCAAAATACTTTGGTAAACCTTTTACCATACATAGTCTGAACATATCTACTAAGAATTATGATAGTCCAAATAGTTGGACCTTGACTTCTGTGACATTGTTGCACATTAACTATAAGCTCAGTTCTCTCAGCTTCTTGTCCCGGTAGGCCTCCTTCACTGCATCCTCCTAGGGCACATTAAACTTGATGATATAAATGAGATGGAGTGAGGCTGATCATAGCTCAAGGTATGATCTGAAGTTAGTAGATGCCTAAGTCTGGCATCATCTTCCAATCATGTGTCTTGCCTAGCCGACCAGTGTCAGGCCTTGGTGTGGCAGGTCTGGCTTGACCCGATGCTGTTTGCTGGCTCGTGGGATACGTGGGGAGAAAGGGCGCTCACCCTAGCTCATCCACTGACTATCAAGCACTGCTGTAAGATACTATAGCAGCTTTTTTTATGCTAGGTATACTAGTTTTAAGTGACGCTGGTGTTACAGCACAACAGAATGTGTTTTTGTGTTGGGGAGTTGGGCAGAGGGAGGATATAGGGTTCTTGAACAAATAGCCAATGAGCTATGGCTGATTTTCTACTCAGCCCTGTCCTTTTAAAGATTTTTATTGATATTCTCCATTTAAAGTAGAACTGTGCATCTCATTCCTGCAATGCTGTATTCTATTTGGTGTTGATAATGTCAAAATCCCAAACATAGATTTGCCTTTACTGTTATATACATTATGCAATTTAGAAAAATGCATGATGGTAAACATTCATGGTTGCAGAGGCTTTTTTGTAGGGCACAATGAGCTTTTACTATTTCCAGATTGTCAACACCAAGTCTATTAAGACTCTTTACAACTGACAATTATTAGAAGGAAGAACATTAACAACAATAATTTTTTACTACAAGTTGTCATGTGCATCATGGCTACCATGTGTGCCTTCACTTTGTGTTTGTGAGATGTATGTTAAGGTCAATCTAACTTTATTAGTATAGCATTTTTCATACATGGTAGTTCTAATCAATATGCTTTACAAATGGCTGTACACTAAGTTGTCTGTGTGGTGGGAACAAAGAGCAGCAACAGCTACAATGATTTTTCTCATACATGTAGCCATGCATTAGCCAAGTAGTTAAATGCAAACATTACCTTTGGTCTATATTAGAAGGAAAAACTGCATGATGGGCTGAATGATCAGAAAGGCAAAAAATTCTAAGACATGACTGACCATAGGTGCAGTCACTACACTACAAGGACACCAACTATGCACGTACTGGAATACATAGATGCTGTTTCACTATGGATGTTCTCCGAGTAGACTCCAAGCAGACCACAAAAGTAATATAATAACAGTAACTACATGTCCATGGTGTCAGCAACTGTCTTGTGTGCACAAGGGAGTATGACCAGACTCAAACAGTAGACCAACAACATGCCCTCACTTTGGAGGATTATCTTCACACTTATATTTGTGAGACAACACTTGGTGCTCTGACATATAAATACATACACTTAGACCAGTGTTTCTCAAATAGTGGGGCGTGCCCCCCTGGGGGGGGCGCAGAGGCATGTCAGGTGGGGTGCGAGCGACTGGGAGGAAAAGGTCCGTCTACATGGAACTAATTAGCTGAACTATTGTTTTAACGTCGGCCTGTTTTTCGCGGGGTACAACAGTACTGAAATTGCACTGGCCCATAGACTGTATATGTGCTGGCCATTCGGACTCTGAAGTACAGACTCCCGAGAACGGGAGAATGCATCGTTAATGTGCAGTCGGACCACCAACGTACTTGATCACGTCACGTACTGGACTCATCTACTCTGATTATTTTTACCAGCGATGTCAAACATATGGCCCGCGGGCTGAAACTGAAACTGTCCATTTCGGCCCGTGAGACGACTTTACAAAGGATAAAAATTACAACGACATTAATAATAAATCATAAATTTGTAAAACTGTAAATTTAAAATAATTTCTAGACCTTGACAAGTTGTTTTGATCATGAAGTAAAATACTAGATTGTTCAGTTCCAGATACCTGTGACTAAATGTTTTGTGTTTTTGTAGATAAACTGTGATCTGGCAGTTACAATGCATGTGTAAATGTTGAACTGAGGCGTAATGGGCTACTGTTGAAATTGAACTTGTTTTCCTTAAAAAAAAGTTTCAGGTTCAAAATGTTTTGTAAAAAGATAGTTCATTAAATGTGAACATTTTCAGAAGGTATTTTTTAAAACTAAAACAGAGGGGGAAAGTTGGAGTTGTGTTTACTTATAGGTTATGTTGTGATTTTACTGGTCCGGTCCACTGGAGATCAAATTGGGCGTTAGGTGGTCCCTGGGCTAAAATGAGTTTGACACCCCTGATCTTTACTGTGAAAAACAACAAAATGGAATCATAAAATAACACAGCCCTGCATATTCACGTTTTCACTGTGTGTGTATATATGTGTGTGTGTGTGTGTGTGTGTGTGTGTGTGTGTGTGTGTGTGTATATATATATACAAAGTTATTGAGGGGGGGGCTTTTTGTCCTCCGAAGGGGGACCCGACAGAAAAAATTTGAGAACCACTGACTTAGACACAGACGACCACATACACCCACACACCACACACACACACACACACACACACACACACACACACACACACACACACACACACACACACACACACACACACACACACACGTAGACAGTGTCTGCAGGGCCTTTCTTTGCTGTGGCATGACAGAAAAGACAAGCACTTTGTCTCCCCTCCTTCATCTCTCTTTCCATCTCCTGTCTGCTGAGTCTCCTCCATCTATTCATTTCCTTCATCGGGCGGCCAGCTCTCACTCTGTCCATCTCACCCTCAGCCCGCTCTGTCGTTCCCACCTCCCTCTTTCATTGCTTCTCTCTTCTTTTTCTTTGTAGCAAGTGGTGAGCACTGACAGCTCTGGCAGAGACAGAGTGCTGATGCTGGGCTTAAAAGTGACCGCCCCTGTCCTGCAGCCACACAGCTGGGGAGCCAGAGATCCATCACCCCATGCCATACCCAGAGCAGCATGGAGAGAGAGGAGGATGGGTGGAGGAGGTGGGGTGTGCAAGCAGGAGGGCAGGTGGAAGGAGAGTAACTGGAAGACTAACAGCAATACATTCTGCAAATTAAGAAGTACCTCAACACTGCATTGTTAATATGAATTGAGTATATTAGCTGAAAACAGATTTTCAGATGAGGTCATTTTCGGACTGGACAATTAATTAATATTGATGAGGTGCCATATTGGTGTTTTTTATTTATATGTATATTAAGTCAAGTGTCAAAGGTAAAGCCATTTTTGATCATTTCAAAATGCTGAAGCACAAAAAAGACTTAACTGTGATAAATGTGACACTGTAGTGACACGGTGGTAAATAATCATCATCTTAATATTAATACTGTATTTACTGGATTTTAATTGGGTATGGGTGTTTCAGCATGGCATTGTGACTTTAAACACATTGTTCCTCCTACAACTTAAAGCTAAATTCATAAGAAATAAAATGCAACAGTTTTTATCACTACAGTAAAAACATATGCAGGCTGCACAGTGGTTCAGTGGTTAGCACCTTCACCTTGCAACTAGAAGATCCCCGGTTTGCCTCCTGGCCTGGGCCTGGGATCTTTCTGCATGTTCTCCCTGTGCAGCGTGGGTTTTCTCTGGGTACCCCAGCTTCCTCCCACAGTCCAAAAGTATTAATTGATTAAATCTATATTGTCCATAAGTGTGAATGTGAGTGTGAATGTTTGTCTCTATATGTAACCCTATGATAGACTGGTGATCTGTCCAGGGTGTCCCCTGCCTTCATCCTAAGTCAGCTGGGATAGACTCCAGCCTCCCTACAACCCTAACGAGGGTGAAGCAGTGTCGACGATGGATGGATAGATGGATGGATGGATGAATGGAATGATGGATGCAGGCTGTATGTTAGGCCAGTTCAATGGAATATATATATTTTATTGAACTGGCTACTAAATATATATCCATATAAATGAAAAAGATTTCAAAAGGGGTAAAAGTGGACCAAAACCTCTGTGTATTTGACAAGATGCCACTAATGCATGACCAGCACCAAGAAAACACAGACAGACGTGACAAATCATCAGGCATAGTTGGAGCTCTCAGGATATTGTGATTAATTTAATAAACATCTGAAGCTATGAAGGCTCCACAGTTGATTCATTTTCTTTTGCCCTAATAAAGAGAGCCAAATGGTGTGGCACTGAGGCGTGGTCCGCTGAGGAAAGGGACATGATGTAATAGAAAAATATAATATGATGCCTGACCTTCATTTTCATTTTTATTTACTATTTGTCTCCTTGATAATGTCTCATCTTGAACAAGCCGTTCAGCACACTGAGGATGATAAATGTGTTTTGAGTGTAATGGGTGAAGACAAATTCACAAGGCCATGTTAAGACTACACTGTCACAGTTTTCATTCATTCCTTCATTCATTCATTATGGTTGCCAGACCATACCTGACCCTCCCACCTTCTTTGCTTTCCAGCAACCATGATCCTCTGATCTTCTCCTTCTCCTTACTCACCAGCATCTACTTTCCTTGTCAGTAAGTCAGTATATGTATACCAACGGTTCATCAATGAGTCTCTGCCAGATTGCCTTTGAGCACTGAACATTTTTATGGCCTGGTTGTTAATATTATTAACGTTTTTACCTAATTGCCTCTATCCTGGGTCATGTGTCCCCTCTCGCGTTGCTTGCCTGCTTGTTTTGTACCTGCAGACTTATTCAGTTACAAAACTATGTATATATATATATATATATATATATATATATATATATATATATATATATATATATATATATATATATATATATATATATATATGTATGTATTTCTCTGATACCATGTTCACTGTGTCACATGAATAGATTATGGAATCATACATTCCCAACACAAGTCAACCAAGAGACATGGTAAACCACTCAGATTGTTTTCTTTCATGACCTGCATGACGTCATCAGGAGGGAATTGCCATGAACAAACTGCCAAAAGCAATATAGACAAGAAAAGCACTCAGAGTGCAGTACTCCGTCAAAGCTGCTCCATCGTATGATTTTGGGTGGATAAGTCCAAATAAGTCCGCAGTGGTGGATTTGCAGCAGCACCGCAATCATGTAATCATCAGCAGGCAGCTGATGTAGTGTTCACTTCTTGTCATGGTTACAGTGCCGCTGTGCCGCTATCTAGCAATGATGCAGAAATCCTTAACAAATCCGTGGCTCCAGACTATAAGCGGCCTCATTGCCAAAATCTAATCACTTGGACCTTGTGTCATTTCTGATCTTCCCTGAAAATTTCATCTAAATCTGTTAGTCTGTTTTTGAGTAATGTTGTGACCATATAAACATACACTGATCGCCACGTTCCTTGGTGGAGTAACTATGACAACAACTAAACCATGATCCTTAAAGATTTGGTTAACAGGTAATTAAGCATTGGTTTTGTCAAAGTGATTTCCGTGTTGCTTTTGTAGATTTTGTTTTTGTGGCAGGAACTAATTACACAAGAGTTGATTTAAAAAGTCGCCTGTTTGAGTGGAAACTGTCATGAGTCAGAATGTCATGTGACACTGTTCAGTTGTTCTGTTGTATCAACAGAATCCGTGTTAAACATGTTTTTGTTTTAAGTAAGCATTTGTAATTACTCCATGGTTCTCAAACTGAAAGAGAGAAGAAAACATCATTTTCTGCATAAGTCAGCAGTCAGGATGATCCAACCCTAATATGGAGGATCATCACTGGTGATGAGAGATATGTATACTGGTTATTTCCTGCTTTTCCAACAGAAGGGTCTTTGTAAACTCAGCCATATAATTTCTCAGGCTGAGACAGAAAAGATACCCTCATCCTGTCTACACTGGTGTAATTTCCTTATTACTTGTGTTAGTGAATAATTCCCTTGGCAGTTCATGTTTCACCAGTTCAGAATTGTAAGTTGTTTCTCCCCCCAACCTCAAAAACTAAAAGAGACTCCACACTAAAATCTAAGGTTTGGGCTCAACAAACAACGAGCTGCTTTTAGTTAACAGCAGGAAATAACTCTTGCTGTATAGTCAAAAGGAATCTTTAATTATCAGTTTCAACCATCTAAAATTACCCAGACATGTTACAATAAGGGGGGGGGTTCTTAACATCCTGAGCTCAGGGTGAAAAAAAAATAAACTACTATGCTAATATCATTAAGGCATCTCAACTTGAATTGATTTTGAAATTAAATAATGCTGAAATTTGAGTTTGAACTACACTATATTAAGTTGAAGCAATCATTAACATTATTGTGTCAACTCAGCCCAGCAGTACTGCATGCAACTTCTGCATGCAGTACTGGTGAACCCAAAAGGAGAATACAGAGCAGGCAGAGGCAGATCAAAATTAAACAAGTTATACTACAAACCAAAACTAGATACAATTAAGACTAAGGGGGGAGTGGAACTAACCAATACTAGTAATCTAAAAAACAACAGGGTGAACGAAAGCCAGGCTTCGGAATGAATGAATTAACTGAAATAAACTAAGGCTGAACTCACTAACAGGGAGGGAATGGGGGCAGGCAGCCTCCCAAGGACCGGCAGTCTGGAGGCATACGTCAGCACCCACGGTAAGCGGTGGCCTGGGATGAAGTCAGGTTCTCCTCGGGGAGTGGGAGGTCCAGATGTCTGGTGAGTGGCCTGGTCGAACAGCACCATCAAGGCAGTCCAGGGCCTCTTCCAGAGGTGTAACGATTCTCCAGCTGGATCCTTAAACAAAGACAGAACTAGGCAGTCCAGCCAGCAGTGTGTGCAGAACAAACCAGAGTTACAATAGGATTCCTCAGAACTTGAAAATACATACCAGGACCAGTACTGATAGCAGTAACTGAAATTTAGAGTGAAATCCACAGCCAGGCTTTATAGCAGCGATGGTTGGCGTTGCAGGTGAGCTGCTCAAGCATCTGGCCCAGATGAGCGCTGATTGCCAGCATCCAGGAGCGCAAGCAAGAGGGAGGAAGTGCCAAGCAGGGACCCTGACACTGGATCTGTAAATTAGATTTTCTATTTTTTTTTTTTTTTTTTTTTATCTCGTGGTGGAAATATGGTCCTTCGGTTACTTTTTATTGTGTGCCTTTAAAGTCAAAGCTCCTATGCTTTGGAAATGTCTCCTGTTGGACTGAAGATCTGTGGGGGACTGTGGATGCCTTTAAAAAGCAACTCAAGACCCATCTTTTTAGACTTACTGTTGGGAAGTGCTCTTTTTCTTATCTTTTGTTTTAGCTCTACTTGTTAAGTATTATTATTATTTCTTTTTGTGATCTGGAATGCGTTTCGGCTGCAAATGTCTGCATGTGTGGTGAGAAGGTTGGCACTGCAGTCTAGAAAGGGAGGTAAAGGTCCTGTGTCAAAGGGTGGAGGAGGGGTAGGGGTGTGTTGGGGGAAGGAGGCGGGATGGGGTGGGGTGTGGGGGTAGACTGAAAGAGTGCTGGCTGTGTTGTCTCCAGGATGGAGGGGCGGCATTAATCATTATTGGCGCACACCTTCGTCCCCAACGCACCCTGATGGCCCTTCCACCCCTGACATAAATCATCATTCCCCCACAATAGATCCCCACTCTTTGCTATGCCGGGAAAAAAGTGTGCTAGTTGTATTGATTTTTCCTTTTTCTCCCTCTGCCTTCCCCGTCTACTCTCCACCTGCCCCCCTCACCTTACACCTTCTCCCTCCACCTGCAAACCGCATTGCTGTGTCATTATGAAACATAACTGATCTGAAATTCATAGAATACTGAATAAAGTTTACAAGAGGCACTCTACTGTATACACCCCACACCATCCACTCTCTCTTGATGCATGAGAAGTAAGCATGGCGAGTGGGGAAAAAAGAGAGGGAAAAACTAATGATATAAAAATTACAAAGCGTGCACAGTGCTATTATACTTCTATTGATTTGTTTTTGAAGCACACCTAGGCTTAGAAGAGTCGCTTGAAGAGATTAGAAATGGCCCAGAAAAGCAGGAGGGAAGAGAAACTGGGCTGTGAGGATGTGGTGGGGGTGTTCATGAGAGAAAAGTAATATGAGAATTTGGGGATTAGAGGGAGGGAAGGAAAGAGATGATGCCATTCAAAATGTCTGAGATTGAAGTAAATGGAGAAAAACAGAGACATAATACCCTCCTTATTCAATGGATAACTGACTAAACTGCATGTTTTATATAAAACATAGTCAACTTTATCTGTTTGTGCCAACTGACCTGAAATACCTGACACAACTCTACTCATCTTGGTTCAGAAGCATGTATTCCTTAAGGCCTCAGACACACATTTGTTTCTGAATAAAAAAAACAAAACAGCATACTATGGCCTGTAAACACCTGCTTTCTGATTATTCTCTGTTTCAGGCGCATCTTTAACTCCAGTTATGTTGTAGCTGCTCTATTTGAGAACACAATCTTTCATACACACGCATGCATGCACGCACACACACACATATATATATAAGTTACATAGAGACATAAAAAAAAGTTTGAAGCTACAATTTTAATTAAAGCTGCAAGCAGCGTTGGACAGGTCCTCGCATCTGAGCAGCCTGGCTGGCCCATGCATATCCACCAGGTGGCGCTGCAACTGAGAGAGTAAAGTTTCAGGCAGATTGGACCATGCACAGGCTACTTACACAGCACTTCCTGTTTCATGGTGAGAAATCTAAAATGGCCGCCAGGGGCACATAGATGTGATTAGGGCCGGACTCTGATCATACATTTAAAATTTCAGACAGACTGGAGCATGCACAGGCTAGTTAGACAGCAATTCCTGTTTAATGGTGAGAAATTCAAAATGGCTGCCATGTGGCGCTATGACTGAACATGTATTGACCTATGGATGTGATTAGAGTTGGACTCTGATCACACGTAATGTTTGAGGCAGATTGGAGTATGTACATTGAAGTTATATAGCACTTCCTGTTTCATGGCGAGACATTCAAAATGGCCGCCAGGTGGTGCTATGACTGTGAGTGTATATCGACCTATGGACGTGATTAGGGCTGGACTCTGATCACACATGTAAAGTTTGAGGCAGATTGGAGCATGTACAGGCTAGTTACACAGCATTTCCTGTTTCATGGCGGGAAATCCAAAATGGCCGCCAGGTGGCGCTATCATTTTCACTGTATATTAGTCTATGGAACTCATCAGGGCTGGACTCTGATCACACATGTAAGGTTTGAGGCAGATTGGAGCATGTACAGGCTAGTTAAACAACACTTCCTGTTTAATGGTGAGACATTCAAAATGGCCGCCAGGTGGCACTATCACTTTCACTGTATATTGGTCTATGGAACTCATCAGGGCTGGAGTCTGATCACACATGTAAAGCTTGAGGCAGATTGGAGCATGTAAAGGCTAGTTAGACAGCACTTCCTGTTTCATTGCGAGAAATCCAAAATGGCCGCATTCCGCTGGTCACCATGGCCACGCCCTCAGACTTTTGTGGAGCATTTTGATAACCTTTGATCACCCATGACTGGTGTCCATCTTGACCAAATTTGAGCTCTCTCGTGGTTACCCTGTTTGAGTTAATAGCTTTAGAAAATGTCCAAAAATGACAAAATTGTCCAAAATATGAATCATATTTCAAAATGGCCACATTCCGTGGCTCGCCATTTCCACGCCCTCAGACTTTTGCGGAGCATTTTGGTAACTTTTGATCACCCATGACGGGAGCACATCCTGGCCAAATTTGAGCTCTCTCGGCATTACGCTGTTTGAGTTTATAGCTTTTGAAAATGTCCAAAAATGACAACATCGTCCAAAATATGAATCATATTCAAAATGGCCGCATTCTGCTGGTCGCCATGGCCACGCCCTCAGACTTTTGTAGAGTGTTTTGATAACTTTTGATCACCCATGACAGGCGTACATCCTGACCAAGTTTGAGCTCTCTCAGGTTACGCTGTTTGAGTTAATAATTTTCGAAAATGTCCAAAAATGACAAAATATGAATCCTATTTCAAAATGGCCACATTCCGTGGCTCGCCATTTCCATGCCCTTAGACTTTTGTGGAGCGTTTTGATAACTTTTGATCACCCATGACGGGAGTAAATCCTGGCCAAAATTCAGCTCTGTCGGTGTTATGCTGTTTGAGTTTATAGATTTTGAAAAATGTCCAAAAATGGCAACATCGTCCAAAATATGAATCATATTCAAAATGGCCACATTCCGCTGGTCGCCATGGCCACGCCCTCAGACTTTTTCGGAGCATTTTGATAACTTTTGATCAGCCATGACTGGAGTACATCCAGGCCAAATTTCAGCTCTGTCGGTGTTATACTGTTTGAGTTTATAGATTTTGAAAAATGTCCAAAAATGACGCAAAATTGTCCAAAATATGACTCATAATTCAAAATGGCCAATTTCCTGTTGTATTATGGGTAATGATGCAAGAGGCTTTTTTGTGCGCCTTGACGAGTTACATATGTGTACTGAATTTGTAGCTCTAGGTGAAACACGGCCCGGGGGCTGAATTTTCTTAGTTTTCTAGGGGGCAATATTGAGTCATTCTGGCATGCACGCGTGCCATTCTCTTAAAATATCAAATTTTTTGCCGGTCCTGGTGTGTGTGGCGATTTTCATGTTTCATGTTTAGGGCGTCAAAAATGCCGATTTCCCGGCCGATGAAAAAAGAAATTCCTAGGGTTTTAATAGGTTCCTCGCACCGCTTCGTGGTGCTCGGACCCTAATTACAACATCAAATAAATTGACATCACTCAGGCGATGCATTCACATGAAAATATGCAACAGATTTTGATGATTTAGACTGCAGGCTCAGTATGTGTCTATGTGTGTGTATGTATAAAACACTGTCATTGTGTTGTCATATGGACAAGTCACCAGTCTATCACAGGACTACATATAGAGACAAATAATCACACTCACATTCACACCTACAGACAATGTAGAATCACCAATTAACCTCAGCATGTTTATATACAGTACATACATATGTATTTATGTATATATATATATATAGATAGATAGATAGATAGATAGATAGATAGATAGATAGATAGATATATAGATATATGTGTGTGTGCGCGCGCGTGTGTGTGTGTGTACACACCGATCAGTCACAACATTACGACCACTGACAGGTGAAGTGAATAACATCGATCATCTTAAGTCATGACATTCATGTGGATGTTTTACATGTACCATCCACCTAAACATATACATATTGCTAAACTATGAAAAATAAAAAGAGCTAACACAAAGTTTAAATGCCAAATATTCCTTACATCTTTCATGATTTCATTTCATTTTGATGGAAAAGCTAAATCCAATTCAGGCAGCCAGAAATCACTTTAATTTTAGTAAAACGTGACACAGGTCACACATACATATATAACTCTACAGATTTAATTTTACTTTTATTCCATCTTTATGATAGGTTTTGGGTTTTAGGCTGATTGAAAAGTATAATTATGCTGACTAAACTTGTAGCTCTTTACGACAAAGTAAGATTAGCTGTAGGGAACTGAAAACACACGATACTCCATTAAATTAACTGCAGGAAATACATCAGTATCAGCATCTGATGTAACACACATGGTCACGCAACATACAGTGACTTGAAATTAATGATCAAGACCACAAACTCATTGGGAAAATGTTTTCCTGACTTAAAAGATCACGTAAGTAGGGTTATTTTCCCATAGACTTCTATCAAGTCAGACTTCTTTTTGCAACCAGAGAAGTCACCCCCTGCTATCTGTTAAAAGGAATACAAGTTTAAGTCACTTAGCTTCACTTTTCAAACCTAGAGGTTACGTTCATTATTCATATGCAGTCCATGGGCGTGACTGATCTCTTCAGCTCTGTTTGAAGGAAATGTGTCTGGGGCTAAACTGGGCTGGAGCCCACATGACCTGAGTTCCACCTTTTGATATTTAGATCACTCCCTACCAGAGATCAGCTCCAACACTCAATTACCAACTCATATTCAACTCTTGAACTTTGATCCATTTGATGTTGATGTGTCACTGTGGTCTTATGTAGCCTTGATGACCTGCATGCAAATATCTGAGGTGCAGCACAGATTCCTAACAGCCTGTTGATTTCTGCAGTGAAATCACTGGACTGAGCTCAGATGAATCCAGCACCATCAGCACTATCGATAGTTTCTTTATTGTTTGTTTGTTTGTTTTTTAGCAAATATTGTTCCTTCAGATTTTTTTTTCAGGCAAATCAAATTAACTGTTCACAAGGCAACACACTGTCAGCCTATGACAACAGTTTATTATTCTCAGCCTGTAAGTTACTGTGGATAATTTAGTTTTCTCAATGTGAGGAGGTAGAATCCCCCTTGAACAGAACTGACACTTGAGTAATACATGAAGTATGTTGATGTTGACATTTGAGCAAGTTTCTCAGTCAGAGAGCGATTTTTGTTTGTTCTCGTTACATGTCCTAAGGTCTTTATAATGTGTTGACATCCACTGATTCACTTGTTTTAATTTTGAAAAATAACACTGAAATGGTATTAAGTGTCACTGGGTTTAAGCTAGAATACTATTCTAAAATTCCTCTTTGAAAATTGTCTTCTGAGCAATTTTTTCATGCATAAATATTTAGATTTTGGGAAAGGCGGGACACTTTTAAAGGTTTTGCAGATCTTGAGACCTTGTCTAATCAGACCTTATCTAATTCATTCATCTCATTAAATTCAGAACAACCTGATATTCATCAAGCTATTTGTGTTTAACAAAGTTTGAATATCAAAATGTCTAAAGACAGTCAAACAAAAATGTGAACTGTCCGGTAAATAAATGCCTTTAGCTGTTGTGATCACATTAGAAAAGAAAAGAGGCATCACAACCTCCAAAGCTGATGTCGGCTTTAATAGTCCTAGAGTAAGAACCGTTTGAACTGAAAGGTGAAAAGGTGAAGAAAAAAAACACACCTCACT
The DNA here is from genome assembly GCF_022539595.1 of Amphiprion ocellaris. NCBI lineage: Eukaryota > Metazoa > Chordata > Actinopteri > Pomacentridae > Amphiprion > Amphiprion ocellaris. Next base: position 25,019,073 of record NC_072772.1, on the reverse strand, counting down.
TCAAAATTTCAGCTTGTGCACTTTGACAAACCCTACCTTTTCAGGCCCTACACATACTTGCACACACACACACACACACACACACACACACACACACACACACACACACACACACACACACACACACACACACACACACACACACACACACACACACACACACACACACACTTCATCCCATTTTGCCCACTTCAATCTCAGCTAACCATTCACTTCATCTGGGCCTTAGATTAGCCCGGCATGGCGATGAAGGAGAGTTGACAGGTGGGAGTGGGAGAGCAGAAAAGAGAGACTGAGTGGATATTGGTGGCAGAAGTGGGATTCTCTACCTGGCCGGGATTAGAGTCTAGAGTTGAAGGGATATTAATGTAAAATGGAGGGGACAAGTGTGCTCCTGTCCAATTACGCTGCACCCTGTCACTGCCAACCAGGGTGCAAACAACAGGAGGAAAGGATTAATTGCCTTGGACTCTGCCCCCACTACAGGCCCAATTATGGCAACATATTGGCTCCCAGTGCTAGTGCAACCACTGCTGTGCAGGGAGATTGTGTGAAATTTTCAGCATGGTCTTTGGAGGTCAGAATGAGGGGAGACAGCTGGGATAAAGAGCTGGATCGTGGATAGAAAAGGTTGGGGGAGAGGTGGGAGTGGGACAGAGAGTGATGTGAGCTGTTGACCTGGTATCAGGGACAGAAGACAGCAGACTTTTTAGCTGTGGCCTGCTAGCTTGATACACTGGTATATATAGCAGTGGAAAAAAAGTTTTTGGACACCCTGAAAATTTTACACAATCTCAAATATTATCATGAAATATCTGTGGAAAAATCTTTTTTGTTTCAAAAAGTGTGGCTGCCTTAGACAGACACAAACAAATATAAATTATATTTTTCTGTTTATTGTTTACAAGAAAAACTAACAAAACTAAATTCTTGACAGTTTCAAAATGTCAGTTCTCAACATGGTTGGTATCAAAGTCAACAAATAACAGAGAATGTGTTCAAAACTGAACAAACAATAAATTAACCACCACATCATCAAGTTAATATTTCATAGTCCTGTCATTAGGAGCAGTAGAGCTCTAACCCTGGCTGGCATGTTCCTCACGAGCCTTTCACTCTGTTGAGGGGTAACCTGGTCCCTTTCTTCTTGAATTACTGCTTTTAATTCTTCTAAATTATTTGGTTTACTCTTTGAAACAGACCTTTTGATAATCCACCACAAATCTTCAATGGGACTCATGTCCGGGGATTGAGCTGGCCACTCTAAGACCTAGACAGCGAGATGACCAGCACCAGCAGCACTCATGTATCCCCAAACCATGATACTGCCTCCACCATGCTTGACAGTAGGTACTGTACACGCTGGAGATAATGCTTTACCTCTCCTTCTGCGTATCCTCACATTAGTAGGAGGAAGATAAAGCTGGAAACTGGACTCATCTGACCACAGAATCGTCTTCCAATTCCTGGCTGTCCAGTTCTTGTGTGCTTGGACCCAACAACGCCAGGCTAACCTCTGTCTCTCATTGAACAGGGGCTTCTCGACAGCCTTGTAGGACCTTAAGCCACGATCTAAAAGTTGGCCACATACAGTTTAGGTGGAACACTGGACACCAGTTTGGGTTGACCACTGCTGCTGAAGCTCCTGTGATGCTATTCGGTGGTTTTCCTGCACATGTCGATCATGATGCGATCATTTCTTGCTGAGGAAACCCTTGGACATCCAGATCTTGGTTTGTTTTCCCTGCTTTCACTCTAAGTCAACTGGGATAGACTCCAGCCTCCTCATGACCCTAATGAGGATTAAGCAGTGTGTAGATAATGGGTGGATGGATTCTTACAAAAATAGTAGTTATTATTATGTAGCAACTTTAAGAACAAATTTACAAGGCACTTTAAATTTACAACACAATAATTTATAATAAAATAAGACAACATGGGTGCCCGTATAGCTCAACACGTTGAGCGGGCGACCCATGTACAGGGGCTGGTCTCCAACGCAGCGGCCCGGGTTCGATTCCCGCTCGCGGCCCTTTGCTGCATGTCTTCCCCCGACTCTTCTCCCCTGTTTCCTGTCTCTCTCTCACTGCGCCTATCCAATAAAGCCGACAAAAAGGCCAAAAAAATAACTTTAAAAAAAAAAAAAATAAGACAACATAAAATAATAATGCAACTGACAAAACATGATAAACCAAATATAAATAAGAGGCTTTAAAAAGCATAGAATTAGTTGTCATTTCTGCTCTGATCATTCCAACTGCACACACCACATAACCGACTTTGATTTGTTTGCTTTGAGTGACTGATGAAGACTTCATGATGAAAAGTGGCATTATAAAATAAAATAATCATTGGGTGCAGGGAAAACTAAAATGAATGACAGTTACTATGAAAAGAAATAACATTATTAAATAAAGATTCATAATTCTGCTTGGGTTTTAAAGTGTAACAGTACCACATGAAGCTCCATAAAGTTGAGTCTCTTGAGAAAGGTGCATTAATTATTGCGATATGTATCCTCAACTGTTTGTAGTATGAGCAAAATCATAAAATTCAAGTTTCTATTCCAGTTTAAAAGTAGGTTACACGTGCCTGGTGTTTCACGTCTAACTTGACCTTTATTACATCATCAGAGTTTTTTTTTCTTAGATTTTAGAAAGCTCTTCCAGTGCCATAATAGTAGTATATGACTCTTTTCACTGGCTGATAGGTGCTGCATTTGATGAGTAAGCTGACCTCTACGTATAAACTCAGTAAAACATCCATTTTCATGGCTATAAGTTACTTAATTTCATAGTGTCTTTCTCATTGACAATGCTTTTTCTTTCTTTTTAAGCTGTGATCTGTTCTGGAAGCGGTGCTTTGATATATGTGCAGAAGGTTGCAGGGATGGATTGTGCTGCAAAAAGATTCTATTACACTGCAAGAGCTTGTATATGGTGTTATATGAATGAGAACAAAATGCAGAAAAGTGCTCAACACTGTTGTAAGTTGATATTGATAGCTGGAAATAAAGACAATGAACATGTATATTTGTTTTTGCATGGCATTACTAGAATTAACTTAGCTTCAATTGCAGCAATACCTGGACTTCTGCAAAGTGTCAAAAAAGAAAGCTTAATGAACCAGAGTGATTTATTTCTGTTACATATATTGCGAAGAAGCACAAATATTAAGCGTTAGATTTAAGCTAAATAACTGTGTTGTAAATGTTTCCATGAGTGTTATTACTTGTAGTCAAATGTTGTCAGTGCTGAGGTGTGCACCAAGTGTTTAGAATGCATTGGTGTATTTTGTATGTGAGATTAATTCTCATGCTGAACAAAATGTTGATAAAGAGAGCTGTCTGAACAGTACAGAGAAATAAATCTTAGCAAGAGTAAAAACTGTAGACCATATTACCCTTACATGAAGTACCAACAGTGTATACATGACAGCACATAGGTTTGTATTATTTCATATGAACTAATATGTGTTCAGAGAGTTACTTTTCCTCTGTAAACCACAGAAGGGCAAGTTGTATTCCAGTTTATTGGAGAGTGCACAACAACCAAACATGCCAAACAGTAACAAAATGTTTTGTTAATAGTCCTGTCAACAAAATGACTTCATGGCCACCGTCCTAGCAGCTGGAATTCTCAATATACATACACACATACACAATGGCCACTAAAGCCATTGTTATGATTAACATGCTTTCTGTCATTTCACACCATTTTAATGCAAAGCCTTCTTACTTGCACCATATTTCCCTGCTCAGCTCTACATCATACTGGGTACTTAATATCTGGACCTATACCTTGCAGCAGAACCAGTCAGCCAGCCTCCAGGAACTCTTAATGCATATTGAAACTCCAAATATTAGCTTACTAAATCCACACAAGAAAGCCATCAGGGGCCCATAAATTGCCCGAACGAGCAGTCTCACCTTGTAAGGCGGGCAGTCTCTGATAGAAGTCTAGAGATACAGACACAAAAAAGTTCCAGAGGGGGACGGGAGAACTGTACTTCAAAATCTTGGCAGGTCATTAACACCATAATGGATCACTGCGACTGTGCAAAGAATCAGAGATGTGTTGCGTGTTCAGATACATAAAAATGTTGCATTTTATGTATATAGAATGAATAAAACAGACAGTATTATTGATGGTTTGATCGAGATGTAACAGCAAATGAGCTTCCAGTTAGCTTAAAGTTAAATTTCAGCTTTTTACTGATGACTGAATGCATTAGGTAAGAGTCAGGCCTTCAAAGATACTGGTCTGTCAGGCTTGTGCAATGATGTACCCTGGCCAACAGAAAAAAAGCAATGAGCTCTTTTTTTTTAGTTGAAGTCCTGTATTGAGCCAAAAGAAACCACCCTGTAGTTTCTAATCAGAGAGGGAAATGGGACTGGAGTTACTGATGGTCTCCTGTGCATAAGGGAGGCACCCTGAGAACACACAAAGCACACTGGAGCCGGCACCTTGACGAATGCCCACTTCATGAATTTTGAATTAAATTGGCCCTTGATGAATTTGGAATGTGGTACCTCTGTTCCAAAGCAATAGGAATCCAATAAAATGCTGGCGCCATACAAATAAAGCCATATATTCCCCCAGACCTAGGAATGAGCCTCAGGTGAGGAAAAATGACTGCAGCACCAGGAAGCAGCAGCAGAGAGGGATGAGAGAGGCAAAGGCGAGAAAAAGAGGGGAAGATGGGAAAAGAGGTCCTGATATGAGCGAGGCTGAGAGAAGTGGCGACAGATAGAGAGGCTCTGATATGAAGAAGAAGCAATGGGAGAGCAGGAGAGTCAGGCAAGATAGAGAGAGGCTTAAATGAAGGTGGAAGGGGGGTTTGCTGAGGGGAGTTGTGGGGGTGCCGGAGCCTGGGTTCTAGCACATTAGTCCTGTCCTTTTGAGTGGAAGGGAACATATTGGTCGGACCCAATCCCCACATGGGGCCTGGGCTGCCTGGAGCTCATCAGTGAGACATGCCAGAGCCTGGAGTAAATCAGAAGCCCCACTCCTAAGGCCCGATTTCCCCAGAGGAGGCCAGCCACAGCCACTCAAATCAGCCCTTGTGCCAGAGAGGTGTCTGTAATCTCCTGCTCCTACCTCTACATCTGCCTCAACACTCCAAAAGAGCAATACTTCTCCAAATAACCTAAATGTGCTGTTTAAGATGTGTGGAGCAAGTGTGGGGGCTGATGGCAGATGCTGACATTTGCTAACACATTCAAGTTTTGGTACCATATTGCCTTGCAGTGAAACTTGTACAACATGCCACACTTTCCTTTTTGGAAATTGTAATTTTTGAGAGCATAGTGAACAAGAACTATGCAATGAATAAATGAATCAAAACAATCTGACCACATTTGGTGAAGAAGGCACATGTCAAGGTCTGGGACATATTAGACACAGTAGTGAAAAGTGTATTCACTCAGGTACTGTACATAAGAACAACTTTGAAGTAAGCATACTCTACTTGATCATTTTCATTTTATGTTACTTTAATTCCACCCTACAAAGTTGCAGAATGAAATATTGTAATTTCTACTCCACTGCATTTGTATTATATACATACCGTTCAAAAGTTTGGGGTCACCCAGGCAATTTCATGTTTTCCATGAAAACTCACACTTTCATTCATGTGCTAACATAATTTCACAAAGGTTTTCTAATCATCAATTAGCCTTTCAACACCATTATCTAACACAATGTAGCATTAGAACACAGTAGTGATGGTTGCTGGAAATGTTCCTCTGTACCCTTGCAGATATTCCATTAAAAATCAGCCAGTCATTGGCCACATTAACAATGTCTAGACTGGATTTGTCATTCATTTAATGTTATCTTCACTGAAAAAAATGCTTTTCTTTCAAAAATAAGAACATTTCTAAGTGACCCCAAATTTTGAATGGTAGTGTATGTAATTACTTTTAAAAGGATAATTTTATGCAATGGATAATATTACAAGCTTTAAAAATATAATGCATATTTAGAGAGTAAACTATTGATAGCCATTCTTTCTGGCCTCTTACAAAAAGCAGTCAGGGGTCACATTTTAGATGTCTATGAGTTGTTAACAGTTCCATCAAATATTGATTTTTTTTCCCCCCTCTAAATTTCCTAGATGTTTTCAATTTAGTAAATGTTCCAAAGATCCAATATGTCACAAAAAAAATCTAATTTTAGAGATTGCTACTTTCAAGGCTTTTTGAATACAGCATGATGTTAATTTTGTGTATTCTGGACCCATTTTAAAGTAGGGTATGTTTCAGGATGGGGCCACTGTGTGATTGACAGGTGGCTACCATATAGCCATGCATTGTATCCTCAGGATGTCAGTCATCTTAACCTGCCTTATTACGTCAAGCTTTAAAAGATCAACAGTAGTCGACAAACCAAGTGGTAATGTCACAGTAACTATGTCCATTCAGCGTATTCAGCTTACGCTGTTGAAACAAGTGTGATCTGCTTTGGCTATAGTTTGAGCAAGTCTCAGTGCCTCATAAAACAGGGCACTTCGAGAGGTCTTTTAGGCTCCAAACCTCGGCTGATCAAAGCTGTTCTGGCAGCCTGTGAAGGCCACGATCATGATCTTCAGGCTCAGCACTAAAGATAAGTAATTAATTACTGAGTTCTTTGTATTTTTTTGCAGAGTTGAGAGGTTCAGATTTACATTAAAAGACAAACTTCATGGCTATTGGAGGAACCACATGACTGCAAGATGTAATAATTTTGAATTCTGCAATTGTGCAAGGCTTCAACACTTGTAGAGACAACAAAAACTAAATAAAAACACAAAAAACAAATGAAGATAATAAAGAACTACACTGAATAGTCAAAGCGTTAAAACCACTAACAGGTGAAGTAAATAACTTCTATCATCTCAAAACAGGCGCAGCCCAAAAAATTAGTTTTGTGAAAAAGTATGGGGGGCTGCACAGTGGCGTAGTGGTTAGCACTTTCGCCTTGCAGCAAGAAGGTCCCTGGTTCGCATCCCGGCTTTCCCGGGATCTTTCTGCATGGAGTTTGCATGTTCTCCCTGTGCATGCGTGGGTTTTCTCCGGGTACTCCGGCTTCCTCCCCCAGTCCAAAAATATGCTGAGGTTAATTGATTATTCTAAATTGCCCGTAGGTTTGAATGTGAGAGTGTTTGTTTGTCTTTGTATGTGGCCCTGCGACAGACTGGTGACCTGTCTAGGGTGTCCCCTGCCTTCGCCCGAGTCAGCTGGGATAGGCTCCAGCCCCCCCCCCCCCCCCCCCCCCCCCCCCCGCGACCCTAGTGAGGATTAAGCGGTGTATAGATAATGGATGGATGGATGAAAAAGTATGGGTTTTTTTTGTAATTTAATTCAAAAAATTTAATTTTCTTGGATTGGATATTCATTACACTTAGAGTGAAATATTTCAAGCTTTTTTGTGTGTTTTGTTTTAATTTTGACAATTAAACTACTACTCAACAGTATAAATACTGTGTATCCAGGAGATGATCACTGACACCCTCCACAAGGACAGCAGACCACAGAAGGTCATTATTGAAAAGGCAGCTCATTGGCAGAGTGCTGTATTGAAGCATATTAATGGAAAGTTGACTGAAAAGGAAAAGTGTTTCAGGAAAATGTGCACAAACATCAGGGATGACAGAAATTTTAAGAGGGTTGTCAAGAACAGTTGATTCAAGAATTTGGAGAGCTTCACAAGGACTGAGGCTGGTGTCGGTGCATCAACAGGCACAAAGGAATGAAGCTACAAGTGTCACATTCCTAATATCAAGACACTCCTGAGGCAAAGCCAACATTAGATTCGTCTTACCTGGACTGAGGAGATAAAGAACCGGACTATAGCTCAGTGGTCATCTTTTGAGATGAAAGTACATTTTACATTTTCTTAGAAATCAAAGTTTTAGAGTCAGGGGGAAGAGTGGAGAGGCAGATGAGGGTGTTTGAAGTCCAGTGAGAAGTTTCTAAAGTCTGTGATGATTTTTGGTACCATTCCATCTGCTTGTGTTGGTCCACTGTATTTTATCAAGTCCAAAGTCAACACATCGTCCACCAGGAGATTTTAGAGAACTTAATGCTTCCATCTACTGGCAAATTTTATGGAGATGTGATTTCCTTTTCCAGCAGGACTTAGCACCTGCCCACAGAGCCAGAACCACTACCAAATGACTTGTTGACCAAGATATTACTGTGCTTGATTGGCCATTCAACTCTCATGACTTTAACCCCGTAATGCCACACTGTGATCACCTTCATGCTATGCCACATTGATGCAGTAATTTGTGGTTACTGAGCCCCTTCCAGATAATAAATGTAGAAATGAAAATACCTTTCAATAGTTGGACATTTATGTATTTTGGATTTTCAGGAGCTATAAGCCAAAATCATCAAAATCAAAACAAACAAACAAACAAAAAAGGTTGCAAATAGTTCACTATAGATGAAAATTTACCTTTTTAAAAAAATAAATTTAGAAAAAAAAACGCATTTTATGATTTAAATCATAAAAATATGAGCTGCGCCTGTACAGTCTAATGTTATGCACAGAAGCCTTGGGTCCTGCCATTCATAGAGATGTTACCTTGACACATATCTTCTACATTGTGGCAGAACAAGCACTGACAATGTCCTGCTATCAGACACCACAGAACAACTCAATGCAGGACCGCGCCCACATTGCTTAGTAATTATCATAGGTCTGGTATTGTACTCATCAATAACAATTCCCTTTTATGAAAGAAAAAAATCAGCTACCAGAAAAGCTGCAAAACAACAAAGAGAAAATTAGCTATGCAAAACCATAGCTGACTTTAGACTTAGTTTAGATTAGTTGACTAATGCTTGCCCCATTTTGTCCCTCCATGAACTGCATGATACCAACACTAAGTATTTCTTCCCTCAGTATTTGGCCAGATGGGATTCATTACAAAATCCTTTGGATTTTCGCAGAGAATTAATTCCAGGTCGTTTATATAGATGTCAGTCCATACACTGTTAATGACAACAAGAAAGTTGGGGGAAGGTCTCCTTTAATAATCTGTTCACACACTGGCATCAACAAAGTGAATAATACATGTAAAATGCCTCACATTCTTACACATAACTTCAACTCCTTCCAAAAATCACTACTGTAGTTTTTATGTTGACTTTTTGAGGCTGGCTCAGTTGAATGAAATTAAAAGGGAGAGAAGAAATCCAAACCAGCAAATTCACAAAACTTCCAGGACCTACTTTGTATGAGTGTACAGATATAGTGGACTGTGCCACTCTGTGACCAAGCACTAGGAGTGCCTGAATACAGAACAAGCAATGCTTTGTCAAGGGTCCCCCCATAAAATGTTTAAAATGATGAGAAGCACTTAGAATCACAGATACTCTTCCACCTGATTGTGACCAGAGTGGGTGGGACAAATTCCACTAAATATTGCCCTTTTAGATAACACAGTGGCCACAGAACACTTGAAGGAATTTGATAGTCATTCACTGCTCTGTCTGAAATTTTCCACTTTAGCTGTTTAGGAGAGTGTTAACATGGAGAAGTTCCAGTTGACTTCCTGTGTGGACGTTTAATCATCAGTTGTGTTTTAAACAAAATGAGGTTGAGTAAATGGTGAGTAATTTCTCATTTGGGGGTCAAGTCTTGCTCTAAGTGCAGGCCCTTTGTACGAACAATGCAATGACTAAGCAGCTCCCTCCTCCAACACTCTCCCTTCCTCTCTCCCAACAGTGTGTGCATACTCTAATATGAATAATGTTTCTCCTCCAAGTCCCCCCTGTAATAAATGGAGTGCCATTTCACACAATGGCAAAGTCAGGCCTGTATTGATTAACTCTCATCATCGACTCACGATGCCTGCTTCCTTGATTTATGATTGTCTGTTATTTTTACATTAGCTGTCAAATTCATCTTGTCTCTCTGTGGCCGGGGTCGGTCTCGGCAAACAGTAAACACCCAGCACCCTGCCTCCTACACCCCCCACGGGAATGGGCTTTGTTCTCAGTAAAGTATGGCTCCACAGAGCAGATAGAAACGCGTTCAGGCTGGTTTCACAGCAGGTTCAGGAAGGAGACTTTCAGCATGGAGCTGTCAGAGACATGGAGCAGTGCACAAGACAGGAGCAGGGCAGAATTAATACACATGTTATTATTAAACCTGATCTAGAGGCTTAAAACTGTTGTATCCAATTTTTTTGTGTGTGGAATAGAAGTCATTGTTTACCAGCCTTTTAGTCAAAACCTAATCAGCTGCTGTATAAATGCTCGTCTTGCTTGAGAATTCACCATTGCTTTATTAGATGCAGTGTTGAATTAAAAGCATGTTTTTAAGGATATTGTGTGTTAGAGCACTCACAATTCTAAACTTGTTCCTGTTCAACTTGAGATCTTCTACCACTAAAGTGTGTTTGGTGGATATTGGAGAAAGTTAATTGATGGGCATGATGATTGTTTAAGAAATTGATTTTATTTTTTTAATTGTTAAGAAATTGAACTGCCTACTTTAAATTCAGGCAATTTTAATGTCTGTAAATGCATCACATTCTATATTCTGCTCCCTCTACCATATTGGGTCTACATCTGTGACTGCTGTCAGAGTCTTTCTAATGTGTTTGCAGTTCATATTCAAGAAATAGGTGTCACTTTGTGGTAAAAGCATCTTGGAAACTCACAAGTTCTCTGTTCTTGGCAATCATTCATCTATTACAACTGCATTGTGGCAAAGGTCTGCATCAAAAGCACATTCAAAAATCAATCAGACTGAATCCAGATTTTCACATCCAGTTTTATAAATCATGCTCTCACATACTTTCTTCATCCTCCTCTTTGTTTTTCCCCGGACAGTATTTTTTGCAGAGCTGCAGTGCAGGCAAAGTAACTAAAAGCAACAATTTAATTCTAACAAACAGCAGCTTATTGTAAGATATCTCTGTCATTTGCCTAACTCAGATACTGACACCTCTTGTGAGCTTTGACCAAATGGCATTCTGTGTTACAAAGTGTTCTGGATGTGGATTTTTTCCTCGATCACTTACCATGTAATGATTTCACAGATATCTATGAACTATAAAAAATAGAGACAGTTACAGAAACCAAGAACTGTTTTGATATACATACTGTCATAGGAATCTTGTTTTAACTATTGGCATAAAAGAAATAAGCTTGTCCTTTCACACTTTATATTCACATAAACTTTTTAACTAGGATTCCCTTACCATTAGTGCACTGATAAGTCTTTTAGTTTAATGTCACTCAACCTCTTGCTGTGTAATTCTGCAGACAAAAAAAAAAAAAAAAAAAAAAATTGTAAATTGTCACTTGACCTAATATAAGCTAGAGGTTTCAGGGACAGATTATTGTTAGCTAACTAGATCATTGTATAGCTATGAATTCACTGTTGAATATTTGTTCTTTATAAAATCATAAAAAGCTGGAAAAGTTAAAGTCTACTCACTTTGAATGTTAGACATTTGTTTAAACAGCACTGAATTAACATATGTATTGCTGCTGTTCTGATGGCAGTCTTTAATTTGCATCTTGCAGGACTGAATTTGGTGGAAGGCGGATTCTTTTAAGACAATATGTTTGTGACTTTGAGATAAGAGCACAAACCTTCAATTGCAGCTCTGCAATTTGACCTGGAATTTACCAAGACAGAATATTAAAATCATTTGAATAATGTTGTTCACAGATGGATTTTTCTTCTATACCCTGCTTTAAAGTGACAGCCAGATAGACAATTACCGTGTGCAATATCCACATGCTTTGCTTGACTGTTTGGAATTGAGATTGAACATCAGCACTAGCTGGTGATCAGCTATCAGTTTAAACACAGTGTCCACCTCTGTCAATTTAGAAAGCTGCTATTTTGTCCCCCTCCACCCAGCTAGACTGGATCTAGCAAATGTGAAGGTACACAGGTCTAAGTTGGAATAACCTCCCCTTTTCTCCCCTGCTTTTTTCCTTCCATTCAGCCTGGTGGTGTTTCACCATGGGAGAGTGAAGCGATAATAACAGACGGGGCGAGGCAAGGGGTGTTCGGGTAAAGCGGGTCCTCGGCTCTAATAGCGGGGCTGTCTGCTCTGTCGGACCCACCGGCTCGGGGGTTCATTGAGATTCCATTAGAGGCTGTGGAGAGCAGTTTCATTACAGTCGTCCTTTCGTTTGCCTGACACTCACACGGGAATCACTGTAAATTGGCTCTGTCATAGCAGACAATTTTTGAGATGTGAAGTAAATTAAACATGTAATCACCACAGCAAGCAGTGCCGCTGGTTTCCAACACTTGACTCCCGTTACCGAGAGGCCGGAGGCTTCTCACTAGCTCGTTTTCATTCCTCGTTACCCTCCTATCTATACTTCCATCTCGTCATTGTTAAATTACACCATACTATTTGCTTTTGTGGCACCTGGAAAAGATGATGTGCTGACCTTTAATGATGTCAGGCCACGCCTGCAGATACAAACTCGTGTGATGTCTAACCATGTGCAACCTCTGACTTTTTTCTGCTATTCAACAGGGATAACACTGTGACTTGTAATAGAGTTGGGACTGAAAATTTTCTCTTGCAGCTCAGTGTTCTAAACCAGTGCTTTTAGTAACTACTAACTGGCACATGGACTGTCTCACATGTTTACATGTTTTGTTCTCTAATGGACACTGTACTAACTCTAATGATACATTTTGAACAGCAAAGACATTGCATTTTAGTTAAAGTTATATTTTTTTTATTGAGGATTATATGCTTTAGGTTAAGGTTAGGAGGGCAGGGTTACAAATCTATCTAGATTGTTTTCTTTGTTTTCATCTGTCAACTAAAAACAGTTTGGAGTAGGCTGATGCTTAAGGCTTAGGTTTAAAGAGTTTTGGTTATGGTTGAGAATTTGGTCTGGTTAGGAAATTGTCTTGATAACACCCAATTTTCCACCATAAATGGTGAAAGGGTCAGGTTGTGGGTTAGGGTAGGGTGAGGGTTAAAGCTGTGAGCTGCGCCTATTGCCCAGGCTCCCACCAAGCAACAGAAACATGTTGGTCATGGGGGAATCTCAAAACCACAGCCTGAATTAATGGAATAAATGTAATAGTGTTGTAGAACACAGAATATGAATAACTGTACTTAGTTACAGTTTAAATTTGTGATAATCAGAATAATGTTACAGTTACAATGGCTTACTTAAAAAAAATCTGCCTTTTTTGCTCTGGAATTTATTCATTTCTCATAAACCTTTGATTTAAAACTAGTGTACCTTCATCATAGCAGGCTGCGCAGCCATCTGTCTACATACAACACAAGGGGATATTATAACCTCTGCTTTCCTGGAAAAAAGCTGCTTTGTCCATTAAGATAATTACTTATTGCCAAATTACTAATTGACCACAGATCAGGTTGCTAGAATTTTAATGCCAAGCAGATCCAGCTAACAAACAAACTATTACACAGAGAGCAGGTAATTTACAGCATTTAATATTTTTGACTTTGTGGACAATCAAGTACCTTGTTTGATTTAAAAGTAAATTTACATTATTGTGTTTTATGTTATTTATTTTTCAACCAGTTCATGCTGTAGGAGAACAGAAGGTGAACTCATCTTTAATAAATATAATTACTGGCAAAGCAACAAAAAGCTCTTCAGAGATAACAGAATGTCTGCTTTGAAACTGTAAATTCATGTACTTTTAATTCCATTGTTGTTTACTGGTTTTCACTCTAACTTAATGTTGTGGAAGAAAAGTAAAAGTTGTGCTTCATCTTTTTGTGAGACAAAATGTCACACTTTTTTGTGTTGAATTGAATTTAGAGCTTCCATCTCCACAGTACAGCTATTGTGCTTCCAGAGTGACTTCTTGTTTTAGTCTGCATTAGGTATCAGTGCTGTATGAATGACACATGTATTCAAACCAAAATACTCAATATTAATGACAATGTTGGAATAAGTATTGAAATATACATTACAAATGACATTATGTTTTGGTAACATACAGTGAAAAGACTTCTAAAAGTTACCTTCCCAACAATGCAAAACCATAAAAGAGTAAAAAAAAAAAAAAAAAAAAAAACAGGCACACATGGTGCATCTAAGGAATAGAGGTTATGGGATGTCTTGACTATTGCATGACCTGCTCATGTAATGAAATAAATAACTTCAAAATAAATAAAAGAAAACCCATGAATTCCCAGCTCACCACAAAGATCAACCGACTGGTTGAGCAAGTCATCAGACTAGAAAGACAGCTGAGCTTCCATTCCAGTGACTGAGGTCAAGGCAGAAGGACTAAATGTTATGGGTCTGCTCCTAAAAAGCAGGCAGCTTTGAATGCAAAAGCGAGTTCACAACGATCACTTTTTTGTTGTTGCTTAAATGTTGCATAGTTGAATTAATAGTTTAACTAGTTTAAGATATAGCCACAGTGTTTGATTGTTGTAATGAGTATAAATGGTTAAATAAAAAACACCATTTTTTCTTCATAAATGAGTGATATTGAACCTAAAAAATGCACTTTTGTCAGAACATTAATTTAGAATACTTACCCATTGACTGATGTCATATAGACTATTGATACACTACCATTCAAAAGTTTGGGGTCACTAAGAAATGTCCTTATTTTTGAAAGAAAAACTTTTTTTTCAATGAAGATAACATTAAATGAATCAGAAATCCAGTCTAGACATTGTTAATGTGGTAAATGACTATTCTAGCTGGAAACTGCTGATTTTTAATGGAATATCTCCATAGGGATACAGAGGAACATTTCCAGCAACCATCACTCCTGTGTTCTACATTGTGTTAGCTAATGGTGTTGAAAGGCTAATTGATGATTAGAAAACCCCTGTGCAGTTATGTTAGCACATGGATAAAAATGTGAGTTGTCATGGAAAACATGAAATTGCCTGAGTGACCCCAAATTTTTGAACGGTAGTGTACATACTAAATATTGTAAATCTACAGTTTATTAAAAAGATTAAAATGGAGCTCCACACTCATTTTATGTGTGACATGTTTGTATGTGAACCTTCTGCTGATCCCAAGGTGAAGACAGTGCAGTTTGGTAGTTCATACTGTCACACTCAAATAACCATCATACATTATAGAGCACGTTTAAAACAGCAACTGTTCAACCAAAGTGCTCACAGACTTTACAGTGGTAATTCTAATATGGATTTACCTGAGTAATTGAAATATGATGGGTGAAACCCTACAAAATAAAACACAAATTTACTTGGCCAAATTAGACTGTAAGGTTAAGGCTCTGCAGAATGACAAAAAAAAAAAAAAAAAAAAAAAAAAAACTAACGTTGAGAACCCACAAAATATCCATACATACAAGTTGGAGTTCCAGCGTGTTTAGTCAAACTCATTAACTAGGTAATAACCGTAAACAAGCACTTAACAGATTTGGATTGGGGTTGATGAATATTTCATGTGGGACAATAAATGCTCATATCTAATGTCAACTTGGTCATTATTGATTATTGTCAAAATCAAAACTGTACTTTGTGAGTTTTAAGTTTGACAGTTGTGCAGTTGTGTTAATGCATAATTTTACTTTTGTTTACTCCATGTTGCTCTATTGTATTGCATTTGTTAAGCATGAATATTTAGCACATTTTGTGAAATGAGTACTGTTTCCTAGATTGTATGCTCTGGACACAAAGTTTTAAAATGATATTTATTTTGTGTTTGATGAAATGTCAGAGGCCAAACATTTCACTCATCAGATGCCTTACTGTTAATCTATTTGGCAGATTATTTTGATTCAGCCAGAACTTAGTTAAAGAAAGAACAGTGTCATATTGTTATCAGTTTGCCCACTACTTTAAATTTCAGTTTTGATTTTAACTTGTGCAAATCCAAAAAGAAAACCTCAAATAATACAGCATTGAAATAGCAAATAGGCATATTTCTGAATGTTAAAAAAAAGCAAGGTTAAGGTGAAAAATAGGCAACTGAAACTTGATTCATTATTTTTATTATTATTATTTTATTTAATAAACGGCTTTGGTTACATAAAAAATACAAAGAAGAAGAAATGAGAGAAATTGAATGGGACTCCATTCATCTGCCTTCCTACTGCCCCTCATATGCCCCTTTGCCTCACTGTCAAACTTCTACCTGTTGTTTACTTAGACACTGCTGCTGTGTCACCAGCTTTGATATGCAAGAAATATTACATAATCCTTGTGTTACACACTCCTCTCCCTGTTCCAGCATCTCTTGTTCCTGCTTTGTGATTAAGCCGTTGTATGTTGTCTCTTTCCATTCCCATGCTGCAGCTGAAGGCCCAGTGAAGTGCTGTTGGCAGTGCACCGGCAGGGTAGCGCTTGAGTGGAGGAAACAGCAAGGACCGAGCAGCATAGGCTGAAAAATTAGGTCCTTGCCTTGTAATTCAGCAGCGGGGGCTGATATCATCAGGCTGCAGTTGGCTATCAGGCAGGTAATACCACCCACTGACTGTAATCGCTAATGAAGCTACTATTGAGTTTATAATGCGCTAAATGATGCAGACTCCCACTCCAGATAAACACGTCCCAAATAAACGATTTGGGTGGTAATTGCACTCTGCCAGTGGCCTGTTAATAGAGTCAAGGCTCTGATGAAAGGGTTAACTCTTTTTCTGAAGCATCCTCTCACTGGCTCATTGCACTCTCATTTCTACAGAGATCTCAGCATTCCCTTGGTTATCAGTGTACTTAGAAAGAAAACCTAATTAGACAAAAAGGACTTTTTTCTCATTCCCTAATTAGGTCCTTAACATAATTAGCAGGTGATGTTAATAACCCTCTTTTAAAACCTATTAAAAGGCTGTTTGGGAGCAAGTGGTGGAGAGGAGTTGGCCTGTGGGCAGCCAGGCGGCCCATTGGAGGGTCCCGACGAGGACAACCGAGCATGCTGGGAACATGGTTCATCAGGGCTGGAGTGGTACTGCATTAAGACTTTGGCCTCATTGGAGACCCTGTTAATACAGAGCAGTGTACTGTAGTTCTTCAGCCATTAGGAGGCATTACAGCGTGTATGTACAAGCACCATGCTGGACTGGACTTAGGTTTGGGCTAACATCATGTCAGAAAACAGTTTATCTGTTTATACTGCAAATAAACTGAAATATTCTTAAAAGAAAAAAACTCCTCTGAGAAGATGTGGACTTTGCAGAATATGTTCATGTATTGAAGTTAAGAGTGCAAAACCTGCCCTGCATAAGTCAAAGGACTCACCCACAGTGAAAAACAATAGTGAAAAATTTCCAGCAGCTGTGACAGGCATCCATGAAATAAATATATATAGATTAATAGCACACTACCCGCTGAGCTTCAAACTGCAGGTCAGAGACTACTTGGCACTGAGATTTTGGTGGAGACCAAAACAGAGTTAAAAAGAGGGAACATTGAACCAACATTAATCAGGTGGATATTCCAAATGAATGCTGATGTTGTTCTGTGTCTGCTGGATCTGTGAATAGGCACGGTTTGCTCACACATTCACCACAACAACTTCATAGGGTCACAATATATAAGGCCTGTGACTAGAATGTGTTGTCTTGCTCCCAAGTAGCCAAAAAATGATTTACACAGCTTTAAAACAGTTCACTTAAACATTACATCACACCATATCTAACAGCAGACCATACTAGTGACAGATGTCAATGTAAATGGCCCATTCAGTGACTTCCATTTACTCACTATGGAGAAAAACAACAACAAAACAATCAGCCTTGTCTTAGGACAGACAATCTGCATTAAATGTGTGTTATTAAGAAACAATAATGTGACTTAAAAATGTAATTGAATTCATGCTTTTAAGTTTTTAAAAACATTTTTTTTTGCATGTTTATTTATTATTACCGTTATTATTAGGTTTAGGGGGCAATGACTTTTTCACAGGGGCGATATAAGTTTTCAATAAACCTTAAATAAATAATCATTTATAAACTACATTTTATATTTTCCACTGTCTAATATCCAATTAATAGAAATATCAGTTTGATGATCTGGAACATTTATGTGTGAGAAATCAGGCAAATAGTTTTTCTATCTATCTATCTATCTATCTATCTATCTATCTATCTATCTATCTATCTATCTATCTATCTATCTATCTATCTATCTATCTATCTATCTATCTATGCTTTTTTTCACTGTAAGATGAAATGAGACAAAATAATAGTCAAAACTAAATATAATAAAACTAATAAACTTTTAGTCAGGATTTTTTTAAATATTCAATAATACATTTACAGATGATGTTCTGCACTGTGTACATTGTACAAGTACATTGTATCAAATGTACTTTGGCATAACCATGCAAAGGTATTATACTAATCTTCAGACCTCTGACGATGCAGATGTTTATCCACCTGTGTGGCACATGGACATCAGTTTTGTGGTTTGATAAAAGAAGCTTTAAGCCTTTTCCAACATGTGGCTGTACAACAACTGCCCAATTCACACTCTTGATACACCCAGTACATGTCCAATTGCTGTCAGTATTTACAAACCCCAGGACAGCAGGAGGGGTTGCATTGTGCGTGAATATGGACTGGGTACCACAAACCACCAGGGGGCATTGTGTATTCAATAATGCACCCAGAAAATTACCATACACACAAAAACAGGGTGCATTGTCACTAACTGGCCTCCAGTGAAATATTGTTGACAGGGCTCAGGGAAGTGCTGTGGGTTCCAGTGAGCAGTCTGTGCACTCTGCCGAGGAGGAGGAAGATGAGGAAGAGGCTGCTGCCGACCAGAAGAGCCCAGTCCTCGTCTTTAATTAAGTATCTGAAACATCAATTTAAATGTAAATATCGGTGGTGCAGCGCCACTCATGCGTAAATTAGAGGGTTGGCCCAGCCACGTTTCTCTCTCTCTCCCAAGTCCCTTGCTCACTTACACTGACATCTGCTCACAGCTGCTCGGCCTGGGGCTGCCCCTACCCCCCTCTGCCACACACAACTCACATTCACCAAATTTTACATTGTTTTAACAATCTTAACTTGGTGACAGTGGAATGACTGGCTTCATGCACAATGGCTTCAGCAGCGACCATGTCTTAATCACACCATTCACAGCGCAGTAGAACAGGAAGTGGAGCTTTGTGAAGCCACAGCTTGCAGGCAAGTTTAAGTATTACGCAACACAAAGTTTTAAACTTGTTATATTCAATGGTTTTTACATTAATATCAGAAGAAAGTACAACGTCTTTCCAAGTGACCCTAAAATTCTGCTGAATCTTTCAACTCTTTTCATGGCCTGGAAGACACCTACATATGAAGTTTAAAATTACTTATGTCAGCCGACGACACACCACCCACAATGTTCAGCTTAGTTCAGTTCAGTCTTTATTTAGATCTTGAGGCAAATCGGAAATGGCATAGCAGTCAGATAATGATGTAACACACAGCGACTACAATAGATACTGCAAATTAAACACTGATTAAAGAAAAATATATAATAAACACATTTACATCAGACTGCATCAGTAAATAATAACAAAAGAATACAACAATTTTTAAATGTTTAATATTATTACATTATTATCTTGTGTGATGTATGCAAGCATTTTATAATATGTGTATAGGATTTTTTTTAAAACCTTAGTGGAATTTACAACAATAACAATGATGATAATAATAATGACAAATAATTAGATCTTTAAAAGTAGCTCATCTTTATTTTAGTAGACTTTTAACCAAGAACTGTGGGAACCAGACAATGTCAAAATTTCAGAGCTGTTAAAAAAAGCGCAAATTAGGTTCTTATATCTTGTCCCACATTTAGCTACGGTAAATAAAGTAATTTCTGTTTTTAAATTTAAAGGTGCAAGTGTCATCTTTAATTTAAGCAAATTGTGAAATGATGAATGCAAAATCAGGCAGACCCAAAACAGCACAGGCAGAAGGATGATAAAATGCCACGCTTTGTCGTTTAGTTTGTTGTCTGACCCATCAGCGTCCAAAATATAAATTTAAGCTGCTTGAGGGTAAATTCTGAATCTACTACCTTGATGTAAATGTATTCATGCTTCACTCTGTTTTTATCAGACATATTAGTCACAGGAGGTGTGTTTGCCTGCAACATGTGTCCATCTGGACTGGAGTTGGGGATATTGACATTGTGATCACTAATCTGCTCCATTGATTCTTTCTGTTGGGGCTGGTAGAGTTGGAACACAGCAGCAGAGATAACTACTGCAATGTGAGGATGGAAGAAAAGTATCAGTTGTCATTGAGTCTTCTCTTGGCACACAAATGTATCCACTTCCACAGGGCAGAAAACATTGTGTGATTAAACATTTTATTTTGAGCTTTGACACATGTTTTGTGTGAATAATGTTTTGCACAAAACGTTAATTTTTTTCACCTCATTAACAATATTTTGAAAACATATTTTACTCTCTAGCTTCCATGCTCTTAAATTTTCTCGCCTTCCTTTGCAATTTAGATTAAATTTATTAAGATTACAGATTAAAATAATTTAAGTGCATGTAAATTATTTGGCTGGACAAAATAAATAAAAATCTGGAACAAAGTGAATGCTAACTCCCTAATAAGCCCAAGTCTAAATGACAGGGCTGTGAGTGGAAGCCCTTGATGTAGTCTCACTTTGTCAGCCTCCTCTATAGAACACAGTGGTCTGGCTGCACGACGCTGTCATTCTGCTACAGTGGAAACAACACTTTTCATTTATTTTTTTAATATTTTTTTTAAATTTATTTTTTTTTTTTAATTTATGGCTTGATTGTATTTCTTTAAACTAATCACAGTAGCCATGGGCGGACTTAGCTAAGATTGCGGCCCTGATGTGTAATTGAAGAGTGACAGCATAAATTCTTGTGGTGGGAAATTTGCAAGGAAGATGAGCACTGTGATTAAAAATGGATAATCCAAATCAAAAACAAGCAGAGCTCCCATACCGCACAAAGTCCTCGAAAAAAACTTTTCTTTCAGTTTCATTTCTAATGCCGTAGTTTGTTGCATGGATGTTGCTGTTGTTGAAAATTGTAAGTCACAGATAGTGGAAGGGGCTGAAATGCCGACTGAGGTAATCAGTTAATAGGCTCATATGTGCAACCTACATTGAGTCTGACTTCCCTAGACCAAGTGCCTCTTCAGACACACAAGCACATGCCTACAGTATAGAGCATACATGGAAGGGACTGCCGTCCTATCGGTGTTTTGGTTCAAATGCATGTGTGTGTGTGTGTTTGTGCAGAGGTGTTGCTTGCACCACTAACTGCCCCTTTCGCTGACTTACTCTCCTTCTAGATGCAGCCGAGTGGCATGGTTAGCCTTTAGCCGGTAGTCTTCTTGCCCATCAGGACACAGCTCATAAAGAAGAGTCTCCTCTGATGGAACCGAGGAGGGAGGAATGATTTAATGGAGGGGTGGAGGTGATCCCTTCTTACAGCCCCCCGAGGAGTCCCTCCCATCTTGTTGCTCTCAGTGAAAGGGCAAACGGAGGCCCCTCCGTGGTGGTCATGGAGGAGGACGATGGTCTGCACCACCTCACTGACTGCAAGTGGAGCTGATTAACCAGCTCATAATCAGTCGTTTAAGGGTGAAGAGGTGTGCTGGGGGGGTGAAGGGTATAGCTAGAGAGCAGCACAGCACTGAAAATGTGTCCAATATATGCCTTTTGTGTATTCTCCCTTAATCTAGATCACGGTATTAGAGGATGACACCCTGGTGTAATGCCTCAGAAGGATCTCGGCTCAGGACTAAGACTCAACTAGCGTTCAATCTGCGACTGCCAGTTTGCTGATGGGCTGTTAACCACGGCTAAAGGAATTAGGATTGACATGTTCACTCTGCAGAACAATGTAGCTTTTAAGTGACATCGTCTCTGCTCCTTATGGCTCTGCGTGCATAAGAATTTGCTAATCGGTTAGACAGCGCTAATCTGAAGTGAGAGATTTCAACAGGTTGGCACATTTCCATAAAAAATTTTCTCAGTTAAAATAATTAAAGCCCGACCTTCACCGCAGGGTTGAGTATTGAATTAGTTCATGTATTCTGCCTGTTTCAGAGATGATTGTTCTTTACAAATATGGTATGTAAAAGCTGTTCATATTCTGAAATATTAGAATATCTGACAGTACACTGCTGTTCCCAGTTCTGTGCTGCTAATCAAAGTGACTCTGCTGAGCAATTTTCTCTCTGCTGCATTCAAAGATCTTTGTGAAAGTCACAAAACAGTAATAGCAGAAGGGTTGTGAAACATTGCAACACTGAAATGAGATATTCCAGTTTGTTTTATGATAATTTCATTTTGGAACTTTAAATATCAAAACACAAAACATCGTTTTATTTTATTATATGATTATTATTTTATTATAGAATGTATGCCTCATGAGCACAGTATCGATAATACAATAATAAAAGGAACATTTTACACTTTTGATTTGAAGGTGTGTATGATCTTAGATATGCTTCCATAATGTAATTTTACTTAACCCTAATTTATAAATCATTTTCCTTGAGTGTTTGAGTGCCACAGTAAAGTTGCTACAATCTAAATACATTCCACTGAACTTGAAGCTTCAACACAATCTTCAGATAGAATATTAATATCTACCAATACCTCAAATATTTCTTTAAAAAAATGCTCTTTCCTTTCAGTGTCTGTGCAGGGCTACTAAAGATTCTATGACTACTAGGTTTAAGGTGAAGCCTGGTCCTGTGCATACAGTTTAGGTGCACTGTCTGCTCAGCACTGCAACCTGAACAATCCTACCTTTTGTCTTGCTACATCAACAGCATACTACCCCCTGTACTGGAAATGAAGCTAGGCATTGTGTGTGCAGTAAATGTAATGTCCCGCAGAACCGGCTTTGATGGTTTTGAGGCTGGTTGGTTAAGGGGGCTAGGGCACCTGGGTCCAGGATTCCACCATAATGTAATTGTTATTACCATGATCTTTCCATAATGATCTGAGGCTGAAGGAGAATTATACAATGACAATTGGTGGGATATGTTCCAGGAGCATGCAGTGAAGACAATGACATTTGAGTGTTTTAATGTGTTTCACTGACTTACAGTGTCTTGCTTTTCGGACTATTTGATGTCATGGTCAGTTGTAATACTTCAGTCTCCAAAGCAGTTAAAGAAAAGCTTCAGTAAATATAGCCATACCTTAAAGAAAACTATTACGGAAGTTCAGGATGACCCTATTTGGGTTTCCTCTCTATTACTGACATCTTTGAGATGATCCATCCATTAGTTCATTATCCATACACCACTTAATCCTCATTAGGGTCGCAGGGGGATGGAGTCTATCCCAGCTGACGTAGGGTGAAGGTATAGAACACCTTGGACAGGTCACCAGTCTATCACAGAGGCAAACAATCACACTCACATTCATACCTGCAGACAATTTGGAATTACCAGTTAACTTCAGTATGTTTTTGGACTCTGGAAGGAAGCTGGAGCACCCGACTTTGAGATAATGTCCTGACATAATATTATTGAATTGCACATGAAGAACATGGCTCTTCTGGCACATTTCATATGCCATTTCTATGCATTTAGGCATTTCATATGTTATTTTATGAGTTCCAGTGTTAAAAGCATACCTTTTCATGATACCAAGCTGGATAGCCAGCCATTATTCTTAGGACCGGTGCTGAGTCAAACATATAGCAAGAAAATCAAACACTGTGACAAGCCAGTGAAATATAATTGCTTACACTTACAGTGAGAAAAAACTAAATACAGTGTAATTTGGGGAGCTTAAAGAAATTTAACTCACCCATTTGCTCTGGAAAGTACCACTCCCCCTTTTTTCATGCAGTTCACATAATTCTGTGGGTATGTGTGTGTCATTGTCTGGAAATGGTGTGATTCCATGTCTCAAGTTTATTCAGGACTGAAATGTGAGAGAACTTTCCAAATATTTTAGTTTTATGCCTTAGGGTGACTAAACTATTGATCCTCTGGCCTGTTTTTGCCCCCAGCTTTGGTTTTGTATCCTAATCTGATGTCAGTTTGATGGGGGACCATTGCAAATGTTCAGAACAGGCTGAAGTCTTGGTTCCTGATTTGCAGGGGGCATTTTCACATACATCCATCTCATGTTTTGAAACTGTGACCATATATAAGACTTCTAATATCCTAACTGCATATAAGTCACAAAAACAAATCCCAAAAATACGTCTTCATTAAAACTAATAGCACTCAGAACATACAAATAGATGGTATCATTGTCTCTGGTACTATCAGAACCACTTGAACAAGAATGTCATACATTGTAGAACTCACTGTTGAAATGCAACACATTCCAGGTCAAAGCCATGAAAGCCTTGGCCTACAGCACTTCCAGTGAGAGTGGGGATTTGTGGCAGGGAACCAGCCAACTGGTAAGCCTGTCCCAGCACTGGTGCCCACTGGCAGCCAGCGTACCACCCTTGCCATGGTGAGTAATTCCCTTGTCATTGCTCCATATACCCACAGCTCAATGCTGGCTGGCATGGCTCCCTGTGCCAATTCATAGTCAACAGGATTAAGCTTGCTTAGTGTGAGCTCTCCGGGATCACCTATACTCCATATTGTACACTCACAATGCTGGCTCACCAGTTTGGCTACAACTGCCTGTTTTTCTTTCTTTCTCCCTTCTCTTCATCTTTGAATTGGAAGCATATGAATGTGGTTCCAATATGCAGAGGGGAGAGGATTGAGAGGTGGCAGACACCAATCGAATCCAGGTCTAAATGGTAGAGCTTAGTTAATTTGCCATGCTACTTATGAATTGGTATTAATGTGTATAGACTAAAACATTGGTTGGTTGCAGTATCAGATTTTTACTGATGTCTCACAGCAGAACAGGTAAGTCCTAATAAGAAGCCTAGTAAACAAGCCTGCAAACCAGCAAGCCTTGAAACTCATTCACACTGGAAACATTGCTTATTTTATGTCACTAAATGTTTTCATTAGCAACAAAATTATTTCTGATTTGTTTTGTTTGATTGCATAAATTTCATGCTGCGTCACTAAATTATCCCAATAGTGTAGAAAGCAGGCTGTAATTTTTTTTTTCAAACACACTTTGTAAAGAGACATTTTGTCATGGTTTGCGGGTGGTTTGAACCCAAGGTGAGTGCACACAAAGCAGGCAGTTGGCGGGTCACAGTCAGCAGGTTTTATTAACAAAATTAAACAGTTATGCCACTAAGGCAAAAACTCACTTCAGGTGAGGGAGGGCAAAATCAGGCTACCGGGGAGCAACAGTCTGGGGCTCACGCCGGCTGATCGGTTCACCTCCTCGCCTTGAGGAGGGCAGGGAATCCTCGTCCTTGTACCGGAGGATGGCTGGGGGGAAGACAGACTGCTTCATGCCTCAGTGCTGCAGTGTCTTCTCTGAACTAGAAGCAAGGCAGTCTGGTCCCACGTCCCCTGCTGTGTGAAGCCGGTCTTTATAGCAGATGATATGAGCTGCAGGTGTGAGGCTCTCCCAGCTGCACCAAATCCACTAATCAGCAGCTGCAAAGAGCCTCACAGACCGGCAACACCCCAGCAAGGGAACGGCTGGCCGGAAGGGGGCGGGGCTGGCTAGACTCATGACAGTACCCCCTTCTCAAAGTGCGCCTCCTGGCACACCAAGGGGTCCATCAGGGTTGGGGGTCTAAAAAAAAGGTCCAAAAAACACAAAAAACAAAACTCAAAGTGTCCCACACGGGGGGCGGCTCCATGCACGCCAAACTAGTCCAAACAAAAGTTCGGTCCTGCTGGCCGGCTGGGCAGACATAGGAGATGCTGCTCCGGCGGACTGGGTGGGGGCCAGCGACGGGGAACCAGGGCCGCTCTGGCGGTCTGGCAGGGAGGGTGGCGTCGCACCCCTCAAGGACAGGAGAGGAGGCTTTAAGCCTTTTAAGGACAGGAGGCTTTAAGCCTTTTAAGGAAAGGAGAGGGGGTGTCGGGCCCAACAAGGACAGGAGAGGGGCGGCGGCCCCAACAAGGACTGGAGGCCGGGCGGCGGCCCCAACAAGGACAGGAGACAGGGCGCCAACCCCCACAAGGACTGGGGTTGAGGCGGCGTTGAGCCCCACAAGGACTAGGGGTGAGGCGGCGTTGAGCCCCTCCAAGGCTGCAGGAACTGAAGTGGCGCAGGGCCCCTTCAAAGCAGGAACTGAGGTGGCGCAGGGCCCCTCCAAAGCAGGAACTGGTGAGGCAGTGCAGGGCCCCTCCAAAGCAGGAACTGGTGAGGCGGTGCAGGGCCCCTCAGAAGCAGGAGGTGAGGCAGCACATGGACCCTCAGGAACAAGTGAGATGACCTCAGGCCTCTCAAGGACAGAGAAGGCGGCCTCGAGGCCCTCAGGGATTGAAATGGCAGCTTCACGCGCCCCAGGAATCAGAGCGAAGTCCATGGTCCCCTCGTCAACTGACCAGGCGACTTTGAGCTCCTCAAGACCCAAAGAGGCGGTTTTAAGCGCCTCAACAACTGAAGAGGTGGCCTCGGGCCCCTCCAGGACAGGTAAGGTGGCCGCCAGCCTCTCAGCGACCGACAACACAGCATTGAGTATCTCTGAAACTGAGAGGGCGGCCCTGGGCCCTTCAAGGACTGAAGCAGTGATGGCGTCGACCTGCCTGGAATCAATAGAGGTGGGTCGATCCGCTCTGAAAGAGAAGCAGCGCATGGGAGCAGTGAGGTCTGGCGCCTTCTGGGGGCACACCTCCAGTGGGAGGTCTCTCTCACTGGTGGCTCCACAGAATGCTGGGCGCAGAGCTAGGTTGGCACAGGGAGACCCCCATAACAAAAACCGATGGGGCCTCCGCCAGTCTCGGTGGCAAAACCTCAGCGATGCATGGGTGCGGTGAGGTCAAAGCACCAAGAATTGGCGAGATTAGGTGTCTTTTGGAGCCACAACGGGAGATCCTTCTCACTGGGGGCTCCACAGAACACAGGAGAGCAGGGTCTGGTTGGCTGCAGAGTGGAGTACTAGCAGGCTGCGAGCTAGCTAGCTCATGAGCAGGCAGGAAACCGGGCTGGAGTGTGAACTCTTGGTCCAGCCCAAGGGCTCTATCCAACAACAGAGCACACAGCTCACTGGAAGAAAAGCACTCTCGGGGTGACTGGGGGCCCGATCTAGGTCGGGGATCTCGGCGTCTCCTGGGAGGGGCCTTAATGGCCAGTCGAGTCCCCCAGAAAGGAGACTCCAAGGCATAAACTACCACTTGGTGTGTGCAGTGGGGGGCAGCTGCAGATCAGGCCAGACTGTGTGCCTGCTGGGTTCAATGTTTCAGGTGGGACCATTCTGTCGTGGTTTGCGGGTGGTTTGAGCCCAAGGTGAGTGCACACAAAGCAGGCAGTTGGCGGGTCACAGTCAGCAGGTTTTATTAACAACATTAAACAGTTATGTCACTCAGGCAAAAACTCACTTCAGGTGAGGGAAGGCAAAATCAGGCTACCGGGGAGCAACAGTCTGGGGCTCACGCCGGCTGATCGGTTCACCTCCTCGCCTTGAGGAGGGCAGGGAATCCTCGTCCTCGTACCGGAGGACGGCTGGGGGGAAGACAGACTGTTCCATGCCTCAGTGCTGCAGCATCTTCTGTGAACTAGAAGCAAGGCAGTATGGTCCCACGTCCCCTACCGTGTGAAGCCGGTCTTTAAAGCAGATGGTATGAGCTGCAGGTGTGAGGCTCTCCCAGCTGCACCAAATCCACTAATCAGCAGCCTCAGAGAGCCTCACAGACCAGCAACACCCCAGCAGGGGAACGGATGGCCGGAAGGGGGGGGGCTGGCAAGACCCATGACAGATTTGTTGGGATTCATGCATGCTTTGATACAGAGGAAATTAGATAGAAACATTTAGGATGAGGTGATGACAGTTATGAAATGGCAAATTGGACTCAGTCCTTTGATGTTCCTTTAAAGTCAACAAGCAGTACACACTATTTCAAGAAAACCATAGTTAGCTTGATAAAGTGATAAACTGAGGGGCATCAGAAATATGGCCTGAATTTTATACATTGGAAATCACAAAATGTTATTAAATGTATTGCAGGCTTTTGAGTGATTATCCAACATGAGCATCAAACCATCATGAGACGTCACTGACCATAGATGTTTGAATGTATGAATGGATGTACGATCAAGTGAAAACGTTTCTAGGGGGAGCTGCGCTACAGACTATCCAATGACTCTGAGTAACTATCTTAAGATATCAGTGAAATGACAAGAAATGCAAATTATTCATCGAAACTACTTTACAAATACGATTAATTATTTGATGCCAATATAAAAATTGATTACTCCGCCAAGGAACGCAGCGGAGTTGTGTGACAATCGGTGTACATTTGTCCCTCTATTAATCTGTCCTTCCGTCTGTGTGCAACATTACTCAAAAACGGACTGACAGATTTGGATGACATTTTCAGGGAAGGTCAGAAATGACACAAGGACCACCTTATTAGATTTTGGCAGTGATGCAGCTTATAGTCTGGATCCACGGAATTGATAAAGATTTCCGTATCACTGCGAGATAGCGACACGGCATCACTGTAGCTATGACAACAAGTTAACGCTACGTCAGCTGCCTGCTGATGATCACATGATTGTGATTCTACTACAAATCGACTGCTGTGGACTTATCCATCAGAAAGGACTGAGCAGCCTTTGTGGAGTAATCATCCCTTTCACATCAGATCGGAGGATGATGGTACATTACATGGTGGATACTGAGAGCTTTGCAACCAAGCACAATGACATTTAACATCATGACCTGTAGAGTTTCACACAACTCTACAGGTACAAACCTTAAGGTAATTCCACCTTAAAGTTACAAAAAGTAGTGCTGTGTAAGAGAAGAAGGACTTTGTCCATTGCTCCCAACCAATAGACTTCCTGTGTATATAGATCTGTCTGTAAATGATATGACACCTGCCTTAGCCACCATTTTCTGTGGTAATCCACTATAGACATATTATGTGCCAATCACTCTACTAAACTGAATGTTCCCCTTGTTATTAGGGTTATACGTTATTTCTAAGTGAACATGTTTGAAAAACAAAGCAGTACTTGAGTCTTAGCTTGACCTTCTGCTCTGGTGATTTTCCATCACTGAATCCAGGAAAAGCTCTCCTGACTCAGTATTTTGGTATTAAATTGTCCCTCAATGCCATTTGTGTCACATTATAAAATGCTAGCGGTATAGAATGTCATTTGGTGGAATCGGGGGCATTTGCTTCAGAAAATTAATGTGGCTTCCTCTAGGATCTCTGTCTTTTTCTTCAGGGTTGTATTTCATCAAAAATGAAATGCCCTTCTACCCGCAGCACCCTTTTGACAAGAATAATATTCAATGAATAGGACTATTATCAACGTTTGGGTCTTAGGGTATATTTCTTTGTAACAAATAGGCGAGCAGGCATGATTATGTATGTAGTATGGAACTCAGAGAGAGACATTCTTGAGGCACTACCCTGGTCATGTGTCTGTGTTGTTTGGATAATTAGAAATCAATAAGAGTGATAAAATACTCCAATATTGACTTTGTTT
Organism: Amphiprion ocellaris; assembly: GCF_022539595.1. Lineage (NCBI taxonomy): Eukaryota > Metazoa > Chordata > Actinopteri > Pomacentridae > Amphiprion > Amphiprion ocellaris. Next base: position 24,989,607 of record NC_072772.1, on the reverse strand, counting down.
TCATATTAATATAACACCACAATATTAACTTTAAAATTACAATGTTTTTTCTTTGCTTTGCTTTATGAAAGACTACAACTAATTGCTAATTTGATAATTAGATAACACACACACACACATTCATGTGCACAGGAACACATGCCAGGAAATATTCATATATAGTGGGGTGACTATGTCTGTCAATTCCCAATAACAGTGTGCAAATATGTGCTTCGTGCACAAGCACACTGTGTGTGTTTGTACTCCATAACAGAAAACATATGCTTCTATATTTGTCTATGTGCACATGCGCCTGCTGGTCTGTGCACTATAGTATGTGCATGTTTGTTCATGTGTCTGTAGGAGGATAATATCCATCAGACGGTCTCAAGTTAATTTTCCATGTAAATAGGACACTGCTGTTTAATCACACAAAAACCAGACTGAGAAATGGAGCATGTTTGCAATGTTGATACATAATGAACTCAAAGTATTAGAAATCAAATGCAATATTTTTGTTTTATTACCAGACAAAGAGAAGGTCACCTGATTTCGCCGTTTGTCAAATTCCATAGAATACCACTCATGTGTAAGATAAATGAATGACAATTTACTGTGCAGTCTCTGTACTGGGTCTCTACAAACTAAAAATCTCTCTCTTGTGTTTCACTGTACCCAATTTAAACAGACAGAATCAACTGCTGAGGAATCTTTGTGTTTCTAGTTTAGCTACCGTAACACACTTTTGTACCGGGTTGACCACTGTAATTCTTCCTCCAAACAGTGAGTTCCTTTTCATTTTGAGGATCAGAAACTTTTCATGGACTCTTTCCACTATAGCTTCCACCATTGCTGTAGCCTACATCTCTCTGTCTATGGTTGCTCCTCTCTTAAGTTCGGGCAAACATTCATCACAACACATTGCTGCCACTGTGCCAGCAGAAGAATGTCACCATAGAAAGCAAATGCAAAACTGTTAATACTGATGTGCTTAACCAGCATTGTGTGAACTCATTTCACAAGGGCCTCAAAAACTGACGCTCATTTATACATAAAAGTCCTATACTCTGTACTCCTGTACTCAGTGTTGCTCACTGACAGGTGTTGAAGCACTGTGTCAGCGAGGAACAGAAAATGCACACTATGTAATTTATTAATTAGATTATTATTTTTTTAATTGCACCCCACCACTAACATATATATATATATATATATATATATATATATATATATATATATATATATATATATAAATTATATATATATATAAAAATTATATATATATATATATATATATATATATATATATATATATATATATATATATATATATATATATATATATATACAAGCTTAAAGCTGTTCTGCAGCAGTGGAGGTTGACCAAACCTTGAAAGTTGGTGCTACCAAATCCCACAGGTGTTCCAACTTTTCTTGATGACTTCCAATCCCCTCTGTCTGCATAAAAGTAGTGGGCCATGAAACACCACCAATGGACTACTGAAGACATGAAGATATTAGAGACTGATGAATCAATATTTGAAATGTTTGGTTTATCAAGCAGGATTTCTGTATGCAACGTGATGGTCTGGGGCTGTTCTGCTGGATTCAGGGGTTGGTGAGAGGTAGCCTGAACCAAAACAGCTTCCACAGCATTCTGCAGCACCATGCAGTACCCTCTGGTATGTTTCTAGTTGGTCAGGGGTTCATCCTACAGCAAGACAATGACCCAAGACATAAGTCCAAGCTGTGCCAGAACTACCTTCGGAAAAAGAACAAGACGGTGAGCTTGAAAACATGGAGTGGCAGCACAGTCTCCAGACTTAAACCCCATGGAGCTGGTTTGGGATGAACTGGACAGAAGAGTGAAAGAAAAGCCACCTACAAGTGCTGCACATTTATGGGAACTTCTGCAACAGAGTTGGGAAGAACTCTCTGAAGAATATTTGATTTCCCTTGTAGAAATGTAATTTTTTTAAACTTATTTGTTCTATGCTTTCATTTCAGAGTACAGTAAGACATTAACATGCATAATTTATAATTTCCAATAAAAACCTGGAACAAATTAGGTGTTCTAACATTTTTGACCGGTAGTGTGTGTGTGTATGGTGTGTGTGTGTGTGTGTGTGTGTGTGTGTGTGTGTGTGTGTGTATATATATACATATATATATATATATATATATATATATATATATATATATATATATATATATATATATATATATATATATATATATTAGTGGCGGGACGTGCTTAAAAAATATATCTAATTACTTACAGGCTTTGTAATTAATTAATAGCAATTAATTGCAATTTTGTCAAATAGCAATATTTGACACAATAAGTGAAGTTTTTGAATTCAAATAAAATTGTGGTTGACAGTTGAATCAATGAATACACATATACGTGTGTATAATTTAAAATTTATTTTAGAAAAGGAAAATAAGGAAAATGGGACATATAGAAAAAAGTGATTTTGATGACTTATAGCTTGAATTTAGTTGTTTTTTCCACTGTATGGCACATAAAATCAGCATAAGTAGTTCAAGGACCTTCAGAAAGTTGAAAATCCAGAGATTCATTCTGTTTTCATCTTTTCTGGGTCTGATAAATGGTATAATTTTGATGGTTCATTTTATAGGAATATCAATTCTTATTTATGTAATTTTTTATGAAGAAAAATTTTATAATTAAGTTATTAAAAGAGATATTTTTGTTCTTTAGGTTATTCCTCCTCCAAGGAGGCAGAGCCTCGACGGAGTAAAAACTTAAACCAAAAAAATATTTCATTTCTATTTATCTGCATTTTTCATGTGTCTGCTACATTCACAGATTACTGCAAATCTAAGTGCAATTATACCGATTTTATTCAACATTTTAAGACTTTCTGTAAACTCAAGCACTGTCTAGAAAAGTGGTCTATTATGGGATGGCTACACCGTTAGCCGCTAGCATGACTCGTAGCTAACGTTAGCTCTGGTGCTAACAGCAACATGTTTTACATTGAGGTGATACTGTCGGCTTGAAGTGACGCAGTGATCAGAAAACTCTTTGTTGTACAATTTGCACACAACCAGGCTTTTATCCAAGCTGCCATCGGGAAGATTTTTAAAAGGAAACTTTCTGCTCAGTCTCATCTTCCTTCACTGTTCACCAGTGCCTGACTTCACTCAGTACTTCCTGTGCTTCTTCTTCATGGCTACAAACAGACTTTAGGTTCATTACCGCCACCTACTGGGCTGGAGTTTTCGTCAGAGTTACCGGTGTGCCAGAAATGAGGGAACTGAGGAGGCCGCAATTAATCGCGTTACTATTTTTAACGCCTTATTTTCCGCTGTAATTAATTAATCGAAATTAACGCATTAATGTCGCAGCCCTAATATGTATGTATGTATAATACATGTTGAAATACATACACATACACAGTACAGATAAAACCTGACAGGTGCCATTAATGTGTCAAGAAAATGTGGTTACGTTATTTTCACCTCTAAAACTATTATCTACCAATACAAAATGACTATTGAGGTGGATTAACCTGTGGGTGAGATGAATTGGGCATAGAATCCAAACTATCTGGCTTTAACACTGGAGTCTAGTGCGAATATATGTTTGGAACTCTAATGACTGAGTGGACAGCAACAGTGCTGACCGGCAGTGTGTCACCTGCACAGCATCAGCACCAAGGTGCGGGAAGCCAAAGGTGGTGTATTTGTGTTTTTCCTCCGTCACGCCTCTGCTCACCACTGACCCCTGCCCGTCCTTCACGCCGGGGCCAGGAGCACCTCCATAATTGCGGCGGCAGCGGAAGCTTAAACCCCCCAAATCATAAAACAGCCACAGCGAGCTCCAGTGAATTACGAGGAAATATGGCCTTCCTTTACAGCGGGGGCCGTGAATGAAGCCATAAAATTATGAGCAGTTTTTATGATGGCCCATTGAAGTAGGATGCTTGTATATTGATGGTTCACAGGCTGTATCCCTCTTCCCCCATGCGGTGGAAGAGCTGACAAAGGGGCCCCTGTGTAACTATTTTTCATGCATTTAATATATTAATTATCCGGTAAATGTTCCCCAGGCAGTGCTTGGGATAGCAGAGAATGACAGCTTTTCGATGAAGCTCCCAGGTTGGCCCATCAGGGCGCAGTGTATTACGTGGGAAAGGTCATTGCGGGGTTAATGTAACTTTTTATTTGCTGATTTTTCATACGCAGGGAGGGTGGTAAGAAAAGGAAGCAAGGCTAGTTTAAAAAAAAAGAAGAAGAAGAAGAAGCGAGAGAGCAAGACAGAGAGAGATGGGCAGGATGGAGGCAGAGGGGTGATGTGTGTTGGGAACGTAGAAGATAACAGCAGGGTTTTATTATTGTGTTTGGGTTCAGACTTTTTTTTCTGTCTTGGTCTGATATTGCAGCCTCCCCTCCCCTCCCCTCCCATCCTCCCCCCATAAAACATACACACACTCACAAACACACACACAGTATGTTCTGGCTGAGCTACATAAGAGAAGCTGATAGGTGAGCTCAAAATAAAAAAAAAAGCATTACTTTGGTGTAACTCACTGATAGTCTGCAATCATCCATATCCCACCTTCACATCCCATCCCAAATCAATTCTTGATCAATTTCATGCCAGAGAAAGAAATCATTTCTCCAAAATGGAGAACATATTCAGTTTGATCATTTGTGCTCTTCCAGTTGTAATTAAACTGCTGGGTGGAATAACTGAGAAGATTATTGCCCTGCTTGCTGCTGCTGCCTTATGCCAACTATTTCTTCCCTCCACAAACTTAGATTATGATGCTGGCAGTATCTCTTTCAAACATGGTTATGAGAAAAGGGGAAAAAAATAGCTTTTTTAATCACCATATGCACCCACACTAATTCAGGTAGTCTGAAGTGCTGTCAAGAAACAATTGAGTGGAGAGTCAGTTGAAGTGATCAATTGTGTGCGGTCCCTAGGTGGGGTTCTCGTTTGCTGGTGCATTCCTCCAGTTGATTGAGTTAATTAGGCCGCCCCCACATCCTGCTGATTGGATGTAAACATTAATATGCCAGAAAATCACTCTGTCGATGTTTACCGCGATGTTTCTAGTTGTGCTAAATTGATCAGCTATTAAGAAAAAAAAAAAAAGAAAAGCAGGCTGCTGTGATTTGATTCCACTTGCAGAGAGGGGGCTCGGATGCAACCCCGCTCCCTTCTTCATCTCTATCAAAAAGCTGCTTGTCAGTTGTTTGGTGTATTCAAGTGTTTGATTTGATTTGTTAGACTTATACTGGAATTAATCTGATTTTATTCCAAGTTCAAATTTGTAAACTTCCAAGTACTTTTTTCCTCCTCTCTGGACAACCCCTTCACTCCCACTTCTTCCCCCAGCCCTTGTGAATTCCCCTCGCCTCTCAAAGTTGAAAAGCGGCTGTGGTGAAATACACAGCAAGGATGTCGGCATACTCCGAGATGGTCTTTTATAAATCAGAGTGCCATGTGAAGCCCCAGCTCGATATCTCATCATAGCTGCGGTAGTGTTCAGAAAGTGGTCCAAGCAGTGAGCCAAGGCTCAACTATCTATTCGGTAGGTGTACGTGCTTTGTGTGAGTGGGTGTATGGTGTTCCTACTGACCAGTGAATGCATCATTGTACACTGATTTATGAATATGTGCTTTTGTGAGTCCTGCATGCGTTTTGCCATTTACAGTTTAAAGAGAAGCATGGTTCATTTGTCGGAGATGCTAAAGTTCCCGCAGTTGAATGAATAGAGACATACTTGTAGTATCAGTGTACACTGACCTGTCTGGTAACAGCTGCAGCCAAGCAGATGATCACCTACAACATTAAAACATTTACAGGTAACATTCATAACACTGATCATGTTACAATGTTACAATGCAATATTATTCTGGGAAACCTTGTCTCCTGGCAATCATGTGGACATTACTTTGACATGTAACACCCTGCTGAAGATTTTTTAAAGTCTAGCACTTGACTGCAAACTCCACAGATCCAAATCCAATCAAGCACCCATGAGATGAATAACCCTGATTCACAGAGGCCCTATCCCTCAACTCACAGGACCCGAAGGATCTTCTGCCAAGGCCTCAGTGCCAGACATCACAGGACAATCTCACAGCCTGTGTCCATGTCCCAACCTGTCAGAGTTATTGTGCCAGCATAAGGGGGACCTGCACACTATCAAGGAGAAGGTTTCAATGTTGTGGCTAAAGCAAATTCACTGTCATTACTGTGATTGAACAGCTTCTCTACATTTGCATTTTAAGTCAATAAATGTACTTTATTATCTTTCATGTGCTTTGCTTACTCATATGATAGCATTTCTATAGAAGCAAGTATTACAACAAAAATGGGCCAAATGCTAGAATTACTAATGAAAAAAATTAAAGATATTTCATGTTTAATAAGCTCTGTCATTTGTCCATTTTACTTTAAGATGCCTTTAAATGTCCTAATGGTTCAAATGACTGAAATGAGTATTTGTAATATCACAAACATATTTTTGAAATGTAGTGATTTCACACAGAATAAACAGGCAAATCTACAGTCATATGGAGCATTTAAGACTAGTTCAACTGCATTTTACCTCACAGCCAGCAAATTCCACACTTACTGTGTTTCCAGTACAAGTAGGCACATGTTTTCAGTGGAAAACCCCAATGTCCATGACCCCCTCAGCATCAAACAGCAGGAAAGCATGGTTAGAAATTAGCTGGTAAACATAGTGCGCCATTTCACAGCTAGAGAGCCACATATTTCCATTCAGAGTTGGTGGAGACTAAGGTCAAAGTAAGGAGACTGGACTTAAATTTGTCAAGTGAACACAAGGCCAATTTGAAATAAATAGTTAACATTTAGATAACATGTTACTTCTTCAGGATGCTTAGATGTATTTTTCAGCATGTTTGGGGTTTTTCTGATCCCACATGGCCAAAAAAAAAAAAAAAAAAAAAGATTAACACAGCTTTAAACATCAGAAAGGTCATTCAATTTCAAATGTATTTTTGATTAAATCTCATATAGTGCAAAAAAATAAGTGGAAACTTGATAAGTTCAGTGCAATGTTATTGTGTCTATTATGTACCTACAATTACCTTTCCGGTTATATTGAATTTTTTTTAAAATAATATTTTTGATGCACATATCTAATTAATATTTAGAATCATTATGTGTACTTTTCCATAAAATGAAAGGAGGAACTTTACAGGTGGAAACCTTAAAAAGCTTTTAACACCCAACACAATTTATTAGCATGAAGAAGAAATAATAATAATAATAATAATAATAATAATAATAATAATAATAATAATAATAATAATAATAATAACTGACAAAAATGATAGTATTAAACCAAAATTAGTCATTAATTCTGCATCAAATCCAAGCCACCCCCATCTACTTTCTCCAAATCAGCATGTACACAGCAGTTATGATTATAGAGGGGAAAAGCTTTGGAACAGGGGTTGAAGTCCCAGCGAGGTGTAGCTGTGGTCCCCCCATCTCCCAGCCTCACCCATCCTATCTTCATCTCACCCCCCTGCAGTGCATCAAGCCCCATTAACCCCCCGCCTGCCTCTCTGCAGGCTCCCTGTGTGCTTAACACAGTGGCGTTAGCGTAAAAGATGTGCCTGCTCCTCCAGATGAGCTTTGCACAGTTTAATAGAGGTCTTGAAGAAGTCCACATTAATATAGTAAGGCCGCTGAGAGGAGGCCATGACTTACACCTACCACTCCCCCCACCCCTACACCCTGTCTCCCTCCATTTTTCTCTCGTTATTTATTTATTTATTTTTCGAGACAAGTCATTTGGTGGTGTGGTGACATGACCATCTTCACACTGGCGGTGCAATGCAAACTTTAACCCCACAGCTGGGTTACAGCTTTCTCCTCTCATCTCTGTGTGTTGACAGCCATGGTCAAACAGTCACACTAAGGTGGCGACTTGTGCTGCTTTCAGCACTGTGCAGATATGTTGGAGCTTCCATCTGAGTAGAGCCCTTGGCACATGGGCCATAGTGTTAAAGAAGGAATTTACTGAGAGACCTTTGGTTTTAGCAAGTTACTTCAGGTTACTCCTGCTCAGATCCATTGATATTCCTTGCTTGATTGACTGTCATACACAAGGGTGGTCATACCTGATGCAGCACAGTTTGTGGCTCAGTTCTATACGCTACATACTCAAATTTCTTAACCTGGTACCACTTTGGTCCACCTCAGGACATCTCAACAAAAACTTAGCAGACAGCCACCAGCGAATAAATGCAGCATGTATGTATGTAGCCACTTTATTTTGAAATCAAAAATGTAAGAATAGCTGAAAGCAAGACCGTAAGACTCGAGAAGTGATTTCACAATGTATCTGATATACAGCTCTTCTTATATACCTGATTGGCCTTTCTCATGTCTGTTCTTGTAATTTTGTGAGTGGGGTTCTTCAAGGAACCATCCCAGACCTTGTTGTCTTTCAGTTTTACTCGTCCCTTCATGGATTACTCATTTCTAAACAATATATTTTCTATGTGCAAGAACATTCAGATGTGTTTGATGCTAAAACCAAATTAACAGCATGATTCAAAGAACGTTAAGTACAGTCTTACAGATAGCAGAAACTGGAAGGCCAGTATTTATTTTTTCTTATTCCTAGCTCGCCAGATCTATCAAAAGTCATTTTACTGTTTGTTTTAAAGGAATTCAAGGGACTGGCACTTTGTTACATGTCTGATTTTTGAATCCTTGTTCTGTCTTAGTTGTTCTATTGTCTAAGCACAATGGGGCCTATGCCTTTAGTGCCTCTATAGTTTAATGAATAGTAGTGGAGTGGAGTAGTGGAGTATTTTTAGAGCTGGCTTAAAATGTTTACCTCCATTTGTGTTGATTTTGGTGTCCTATAAAAGAGGGACTTGACTTGTAACTGATGCTGATCCAACTGATGTTTTTTTTAAAATGTCCTCCCATTAAAAAGACCCCTGAGTAGACATACTAATGGGCAAAGGAAAACATGAGATGACGGGACTGTAGTGCTACAAAGGAGGTCTGGATGGTTGGTCAGGAGAATGGCCATTTCAAACTCATCATTGTCTGCATTTCTTTTTACTATGACAGTTCCAGGACTTCAACCGCATGCTTGTTACTATGCCTATGACAATGAACTGGTCTTGGTTGAGCTAACCCACTAGAAGTGAAACACATCTGTAGGAGCAGTAAATGCTTCTATGTGTTGCATCAGATGTTGTGGCCCATTTGGCCATTTAGGTTGGAGGACTTGCTTGAAATGCAGAAGCCTGACAAGAGTGGCAGCTGCCATCTTGACCTGTCTGATGACATTGTAAGCATGGGGGTCTTTCCCATTGACATCTAGCAACCCATATGAGAAGCTTACTGAATAAGACTGCATTGGTGGTGTTTTTGCTTTTGGCTTGAGAGCAGGTGTCACATGCAGTTCTGAACAATTTCTGTGGCATCATACACCTCCCCACACATACAGCTACATTGTCCCCACATAGTGATTGTAATTTTTTACTTTCCTGACTCCTTCATAACTCTGACCCATCTCACCTTATCAACGACCATCCATACCCATCTCCCCTCAGCTTTCAATCTCCACCTCTCTTTCTTTCCTCTCTACTGTTTTCGTTCAACATATAGCTCCTTTCATAGCTATACCATTTTCTCCCTCCTTCCTCCTCTTCCCACCCCCTGCTCCCTTTCCTCCATCCCCACCGCCACCACCACCGCTGCCCCCCTCTTCCCCTGTTTCCCTTCCTGCACAGCCGTCACTCTGAATTATTTTCAATGAGCTCCTTTATAGCGGGCGCCAGATCTCAGCTCCAACTCATCACTGAGCACAGGGCTGGGGGGACGCGCTCTGCATTTCGATCAGCTCTGAGCCTCCACTTTGCTATTAACCCCTTTCACACTAAACCCCACCACCACCACCTCCTTCCCCTTTATCACCCACTCCCTCTTTCTACACCTTAGCTCACTCTATTTCTCTGCCCATGTTGATGCTCTCACCTTTCTACCTCCATTGCTCAACCAGATTTTTATATTTTTTTACTACCAATTTTCTGTAAAGTCTTTCTTCTGACTGTCAACAGCATCCATCCACTCTTGGCTCCTAATTCAGTAACTTGATCAGCATGATTTTGTTTGTAAAACAGCACTGCCAAAGTGACATTTTTTTTTATCAGTTTTTTTTTTTTTTTAAATTCAAAGCATACTGACATGATAAAGCTTTAAATAATTTTAGAAATTAGACCGTGACAAATCACTACCTGTAATAACAATTTAGAAGTGGTATAAATGTGTATTTCACAAGATGACATAACAGTTTTGGCACTATTTGTGAAAACATATTCATAAACCAGTATGAGGACAAGTCATACATCAGTGTTCTCCATACCTTGAGTATGTCTAAAATGAGTATGATAGTCACTTTGCTGCCCTGCTTCATTTCAGTCTGTGTCTGTGTGTGCGTGTGTGTGTGTGTCTGTGTGTGCGTGTGTGTGTGCGTGTGTGTGTGTGTGTCTAAAATGATTGTCTTGTGTAATAGATGAATAAAAGATTCACTTGAAGAAAAATGTTGCAAAATAAGTCATTATTTAGAATCCAAACTCTAACTAGAGAAGAACTGAAATGTTTGAAATGTTCACCTGTTACTGAATGCCTCCTTAACAGGAGGCATTGTCACATTAGTGGCACAACATACGTGACTAACACTTTTGTGGTGAAGGCATTGTTTGTCCACAAAATACTGACAAGGCCAACAGATATGGTAACTTGCTCAAAACCTCAATCAGTGTGTTCTCACCAGTGACAATTTTAAGGGATCTAGCAGCTGAAAAATGAGTCAGGCAACGAATGGCCCAGCTGGTGCAAATACTTGCCCAAAATGGTCACCATTCTCAACATGCTCTTGTGAAGGTGATAAACTTTTAGTCACCAAGTAGCAAAAAATAGCTAATCAGTGGATTTCCATTAAGTAGAAACCAATCAGGATGTCTGTAGAAGAACCAGGACCGAACCTTCAGCAAAAATAAAACACAGAAAGTGGAATGCACCACAGTTCAGACGGGGGAAAAAATTAACATGTATTTCTCTTGTTAAGGTCATGTATTTTTGATAAGAATTAATTTTTAGTATTATCACAATCAGCAAGTTTGATGATCTAGAATGTGTAGCCGTGCAACAGAAACAAGAGTCCCATCACTGATTTGTTTTATTTAGTGATAACTAAAGTCAAAGCATGCAACCTGAAATTTTTACTTTCAATTTGTTGAGTGAATTTGGGACCTAACACAATGCTTTATGTAACAACATAGTTAAGGCTGGGCTCAGTGATTTATAAATTTCCTCCAAAGCACTGTCAGAAGGGCAACACATCTGAGACTATGTTAAAGACTGATACTTTAGAATACTTTTAAATGTTTTATTAGTTTACTGTTTAACACACTTGTTAAACTTAAAGTTGTGTCAAATTTAAAACACCTGGGTTTATATTTTAGTGCACATAGTGCAACATATGCCAAGGTGGTGCACTGTGCCTGCTGTGGTTTTGTATAGGCCTGAACCACATTATTCCAAAGAGTGACCAGAGATACAGATTCGAACATAGCATGATCATCAGCCGCCTCCTGTACATGAATGACATCAAGCTGTATCCATCATCCATCCATCCATCCATCCATCAGTCCGTTCGTCCATCCATCCGTCCGTCTGTGCATAGAAGTTTTCATCGAAACATGCGAGCCAGGGAGAATGAGAATGGCTGAGGGAGGGAGTCTTATTGTTTATTACATATTAATTAACTTCAAATAAAGCTGTGAAAATGTGAATGCAACAACTAACAAAAAATTGATTTTATGTAGTGAGCAAAAGTTGAAAATAAGAAATAGTAGTGGCCTTTCAGATATTTTGCTAGGCAAGTCAAACAGATATCATCACTTTCTAATGTTGTAACCATACATATACTGTATGTTGTCACATTAAAACCCTATTCACATGTTAACTAAAATTACACATATATAGTATCAAAAGCATATATCAAAAGCATTTAAATATTTAAACCTGAAAATTGTACAAATGATTTATTACTGTCAAAGTGCAGTTCAGATTTTGTCCGCACAGGTTGAATGATCTTTATGTAGATCATACTAATGTCTGGAAAGAATGTTTATTATTATTATTGTTGTTATTATTATTATTATTATTATTATTATTATTATTATTATTATTAGTAGTAGTAGTAGTAGTAGTAGTAGTAGTAGTAGTTAAAGTTTAGTGAAAATCCTTTTATGCACAGACTAGTTCATAGTGAGAAAAAATTAACCTGGCTTTGACTGTCTTTCAATTTTTCTCTTCCAGCTAATTCAGTTGTACTTATATGAAGTTTGAGCAAAGTAAGGCTACTTGTGTCTGAGGATATTTTGACAGTATTTCCATTGCTGCTGATTCTGAGGGACACATCGTCTTTATCCAGCTCCTACCTCCCCCTGCAATCTCCCAGCTCAGTCTGCCCGCTGTGGGAGAAACCTGTCTGAGCACATCCTCCTGGCAGAGCAGTAAACACTTCCCTGTTTCCTGTCTAATGATATTCTACAGAGCTGTGGATACATATCACTCACTTCCCGGGACTCTGTCGAAGCCTCCTTTTGAGACAAGTTTTTACATTTTGTGGGGGAAATTGGAAATGTAGTTTGATTTGTCAATACAGTGAGACCCAGATATGATAATATCAAGTTATTATTTTCCATGTACTGAATGTAGAACACGAGGAGTGACAGTGAGCTGAGAAATATTCCTGGGAATAAGTTAAATTCACTGTGCATCACATTGAGAACAGTATTTGTGTACGGCTTGGGCACAATAAGTCCACTGAGTGTGTTTGCTGCTTAACTGGACTCTGATAGAACTTGTGTTAATCGCTCTGTCTGTCATCCCATCGCTCTAAGGCAAGATTAAACTGTAGTGTAAAAGCAAAGTCAGGAAAACCCCTAAAAAGACTCTCTGTCTCACTCTTGCCGACAGCTCGGAGGCACGTGCCAACCATGAGGCGTATCCGTTATCGCAGAAATTTATCTTCAAGACTTCTCGATTAGTGAACGGCAGCAATGACCCATCGCCAGTTCTGATTCGCTCTTCGCCCATTTTATGTAGTAGCCTATAGGAATGTAGGATGGGGAGATATCTTTCCAGCAGCAGCCAGCCACCATTGTTAAGAATAACGTCTATCCCCTGCAGGAATGATTTGTCATCTACAGAGAGTTCAGGTTTGGTGGCTGTCACTCCCTTTTCAAGTTGGAAAAGCCTGTTTGTTTGAAGATCACTTGACTGTGCTAAATCAATTAAGTCATCCATGGCTAATCCAGGAAGAGTGTGAGGAATTGATTTGGGGATGCAGCCCAGTGATGGGTTTGACAGTGGCATTGTTTATCCTCTATATGCTGAGCCTTGATCTGCTGAGTATGATACAGTCGTCAGTTAGAACAGGACCAGTAACAGGAGGGAAGGAAGGCAGAATGAGTAGTGTTTGTACATACAGTAGGCAAATCAGAAGTTGGAATGTAGGTGATTCCTTCATTGATAGTTCACTATTTATTCATATTTCATGTGAATTTGAAAATAATTCTTGTCAATGTGACAAAATACAATTTAACTTTGACAACACAGAACATGCAGAACCCTATTTAAAAATACAGGTTGTTCATAATTAGTGTCTATAATAGATGCAGGGAATATTCAAGTCTGATTGGCTGCAAGTTGCTTATATATATATATATATATATATATATATATATATATATATATATATATATATATATATATATATATATATATATATATACATATAAAATGTACATATATATATTTGAGCTGTCAAAATTAGATTAATCCATTAAAAAATCAATCACATTAATCAGATTAAAGATTTTCACCAAATTAATGCATCTGCAGCGCAGAATGACTCAAAATCCCTGAAACATCTCTGGCAGCGCATTTTGGGTATTTTAAATTTGATGGGTCGCTTCTATTTTACCAGCGCAGCTTTTCCAGTGTTTACGGCATTAGTTTATCAGCTCAGGAAACACACAGATCAATTAGATACGAGTTCAGCCATCCCATGTGACGCTACTCAGCCAATTAGCTGGTCTCTGCATTCCAGTCGCTAAACATCACAGCTGAGTTCAGAAAACAGGTGAGGGACAGACAAGAGGAAAAAGGACAAAAAGATAAACATGAAAAGCACTCAGAGAGTGCAGTGCTCCACCAAGACTGTTCATTCCTCAATTTCTGTATTCAGAAATCACGGCAACATAGAATCTGGCCATTTAATAGATCGACCCACAAACTAACTAAATAAATACAAAATTAACTTGTGTGAGCACAGGAATGTGTTATACATGCGTACGTTATGCAGTACAGATACCAAATTGCGTGACCGAAATATGTAACGGGTCAAGTAAATTGATGCAGGGAACTGAAACAGCATTCACTTGTTGTCATGTATATGGCGACGCCATGCTACCCGCTATATCTCACAATGGAAAATCCTGAACAAATCCGTGGATCCAGACTATAAACCGCATCGCTGCCAAAATCTAAGGAACTTGTTCTTGTGTCATTTCTGACCTTCCCTGAAAATTTCATCCAAATCCGTTATCTGTTTTTGAGTAATGTTGCAGGCGGACAGACAGATTCACTGACAAACGTACACCGATCGTCACATAACTCCATCGCGTTCCTTGGCGGAGTAATAAACAAATCGACACTGAGAGGAAAGTCGCCCTGCACATGTTGACAATGTTTGGATCAACATACAGCTGAAAGCCAGCTTCTCAACTATGAATATAATCCAAACTAAATATAGTTCCAGACTCACCAATGAGCTCCAGATGTGTTTGAGAACGACCCTGACACCATTCAGACCATGATTCAGAATACTGGCAGCTCTGTTCTCTCATTCAGCAGCAGGAGTATAAGGGGAGTGATATAAGAAAAAAAAAATTTAAAAGTGTTTAACTGTTTAATTTTTTTTTAGATTTAGGTATCGTTAAAGATGTATATAAGTTGTTTCAGGTTGATCAGTCATTATTTTTCACTTTATTTTCAGATGTACAGTTATATCAAAAGTTATTTATTAATAAATGCAGTCAAAATGTTTTTGAACCGTACTGAATTTATTTGACTTGACAGTCAGTTATTGATTACATGCAGACACTAATAAAACAACCAGGCTACATCACCATATATTACAATAATTCAAGTTAGACATTAAGATTTTCTGGACCTTTGCTTTAATACATTTTCTCTGACTGGACCACTTTGAATTGAAGTTGAATACGCCTGCGCTAAACAGCATCTTGGCCCTCTTTTTGAATACAAAAAAAACCCAAAGACGGATGAGTCCACCAACTTACAGTAATATGCACACTCTACAATGAATCTGTTCGCTCATGCAAAATGAAATGCAATTAATATAGATTAAAAATGATTGATATCTATCGCGATTAATCGAAATTAATCCGAAGTAACCATGTGATTAATCTGATTACAAATGTTCATCGTTTGACTGCACACACACATGCATATATATATATACACTTATTTATATATATATATATATATATATATATATATATATATATATATATATATATATATATATATATATATATATATATATATATATATATATGGAATGAAAGTCTGAAAATATATAATGTTCAGACTTCCATTCCATAAATTCAGAGTGAAATTATATATATTTAGACTTTCATTATATATATTCAGATTTTCATTATACACACACACACACACACACACACACACATATATATAAACTTTCATTCCATATATTCAGACTTACACTCCATATATTCAGAGTGAAATTATATATATTCAGACTTACGCTCCATATATTCAAACTTACACTCCATATATTCAGAGTGAAATTATATATATTCAGACTTACACTCCATATATTCAGAGTGAAATTATATATATATTCAGACTTTCTTTCCTACGGAGCCCCGGAAGGGACATGGCAAAAAAACCAAAAAGGAAGGACCCCGAGAAAGTTTTGCGACGTCTCATAAAACTATAGGAATGTTACCCCAGCTAATGTGGTCCGGGCAGAGTATAGGTG
The DNA here is from genome assembly GCF_022539595.1 of Amphiprion ocellaris. Classification (NCBI taxonomy): domain Eukaryota; kingdom Metazoa; phylum Chordata; class Actinopteri; family Pomacentridae; genus Amphiprion; species Amphiprion ocellaris. Next base: position 24,973,477 of record NC_072772.1, on the reverse strand, counting down.
ATCAAAGGTTGGCTTTGAACTATTATTTGCTAGTCAGTTAGCCGCTGGTAAGCTAACAACTAACAACTATTAAACAATGCCTTATAAAACAGAAAAGCAGCAGCAATATTTCATTACAAGACCTGTATTCACACAGGTTACACAATGCCCCATTTAATCATATTACTGAACTATATGGTAATCATTGAAATTTCACTTGAAGAACCAAGGAACTCTGCGAACACATTCTAATTTATGTGTTGATTATGTTTTGTATCATTAATACAAGTCTAAAACACTGATTCAAATGATCAAATTAACACAGTGAAGTAAAGAGTACTGGTAATTTGCAGCTATTTTCATAATTTCAAGGTAAAATGCTGATTGTTCTTGAGGTTTCAGCTTTGCAGATGTGGAAATTCAATGCATTAACTTCTCATATTCATGTTTTTGGTGGTTTTTAGTTGTTGCTCAAATAAAACAAGACATTTAGCACTGTTGGAAATTATTACAGGTATTTTTTGTAATATTTTCTAACATCATATGGACGAAGCAATTAATCAGTTAATGGAGAAAATGATTTGTTTTACAGATGCTATCAACAGCATGTCTTGTTCTTATTTAGTTGTCAGCCTTGGATGATGAGGTCCAGTTGCCAGGAACGCTACTCTGCAGCTCACCGGTCCTGTCCTGTGGCTCATCCACGCTGTCCTCCTCTCTACAGACCAAATCAAGTAAGATCTGTTTAGACTCTGCAGACATGATCAGTATGTTATCTTTCGGCCCATCCTAAAATCACAAAACAGAACGTTTATTTGAAGTTAACTGTGTTTATGAATATAGAAAGTAATTACTAACAACTAATACCTTTTTGGGTGCTTTAATGCAGGAAAAAGGAAGCGGGATCCTACTGTGGATCTGCTGCAGTATCTGGAGAGGTCAGAGGAACAGTTCTTGGAACAGATCAGAAGAGACCAAGAACTGGCTACTGCCATGCTCCAGAACATCCAGAGGACGGATGAAAATTCAAACACCTTGGCTGGACTGATGGGACGTACGGTGTCGGTGCTGGAGCGACTGTCACAGAAATAAACTGCATTCTTTTGCCTTTTCTAGAAAAAAATTGTATTTTTTGTAGATTCTTTTACTTTTTAGTTATTTAACTTCACCTGTTTTGTATTTTTACTCTTGCACTTTGGATGAATAAACAGAAATTTGTGATGAGAGGTGCATGTTTTGATGATTTCCTCATCTCAAACAATTCATTGAAACAAAAGCTAACAACAGCAGTGGGTATATAGCCTGAAGGAGACAAAGGCGTGGATGAGTTTCTCTGCATCAAAAAGGGTGAGGGTGGGAGGGTGAGGGAGTTTTGTAATATTTTTGAGGTTGAAAAATAAAGACTTGCACAGATGTTTAATGTGGTTGTTGAATGTCAGGTGAGGGTCCAGTCTCACACCGAGGTTGGTAACTGCTCATGAGAGGGGAATGTCTTGTCCTTAAACAGTGATGGTGGTTATGGAGGATGACTGGACCTGATGAGTGCTGACAAGAATGGTTTCAGTTTTTGAACTGTTCAGCTGCAGAAATTTTTGACTCATCCAGACCTTTGTCTCCTTGAAGCAGGTGGTCAGGATGGACAGTGCTGATGAAGTTGATGATGATGATGGTAATGATGATGAAGATGGGTTTGAGACAGTCCTGAGGTAAAGCTCTGTGTCATCAGCGTAGCAATAGATAGAGATCCCATGCTGGCTGATGCCATGGCCAAGGGGGAGCATATATAAAATGAATAGGTTTAGAACGAGGACAGAGCCTTGGGGGACAATGCAGGTGACAGGAGGTGTCTGGGACTTAGCACCTCTCAGGTTGACATACTTGGTCCTTCCAGAGAGGTATGACATAAACCAGTCCAAGGCAATATCTGCCAGGGCCCCCTCATTGGTCCCTGCAGCCACCCCCACCTGACCTCCCTTTTTTTCACCCTCTCTCCCTCTTTTCTTGCTCATCCCTTTTTCTACTCCTCTAAGTTCTCCCTCCCTTTCGCTCTCTGTCCCCTCTGCTCTCTCTTTCTCCTGTGCCGCTCTCTGCAGCGGCTGCTGTTAGTCATAATCAATCTCTCCACTCTCATCAGCAGAACTCTGGGCAGCTGCGATGCAGCACACCTGTCACATCTCCTTGACAATAAAAGCCGGTACATCCAGACCGCCAAACGACTCAACTCACGTCAAGCCAGGTGGGTTCTCTCCTTTGGCTGGTATAACTTCTCATGATCCTATCGCCATGGATGTAGGAACCTGAAACCAGACGCACTATCTTGCCTGCATACTAAAGAGGAGACTACAGAGGAACCAGAACCCATTCTCCAATCCAAATACCTAGCCATGGCAGATTGAGTCGACAGTCTGCCAGGCTCAGAAGCAGCATTCGGACCCTGGAGGAGGCCCCCCCAACACCCTGTGCATTCCAGACTCCACCCGCTCCGCCGTCCTCCACTGGGCTCATTCTATCCAGCTAACCTGCTACCCATGGGTATCACAGACGCTCTCAGTGCTGCACTGGAGGTTCTGGTGGCCCACAATGGATCACGATGCCCGTGAGTACATCTCAGCTTGCTCTGTCTGTGTTTTATCAGTTGGAAATCATACAAGGAATAATTGATTAAACTGTGGGGTGTTTCTGAGTCCCATCAATTCCTGCCGCCCACTACATACTTGTACACAATGTAGCAAACCACAGCCAGACAATGGTGAAGCTCCTGATGTTTCACAAAGCCTTTATTTATGTTCAGCCGTCAGCCTTATTTTGAACACAAATTCACCTTTCTCTCCTTCACTCCTTTCTTCACCATCAAAGCTTGTCCCCATTCCAGCTAGGTGCTTAAAAGTTTATACACATCCTTTGCTAGACAGCAACAGCGTGGAACCGTTTTCTTTCATCTTCACGTGAATTTTTCGGCAGCATCTCCGTCATGTCAAGAAACTGCTTCTTAGATAAACACTTCCTGTACCGCTGGAATGGTGAAAAAATAAAAGCCTGTACCATTAAAAATACACCTTCAATATAAAAGCCTGGAGGGAATGGTTATTTTAACACTAGCAAAACAAAGGCTTGCCAAAAATGATGAACTGATCAACAGACCTTTAAAAGAGTAATTTACACGCAATTTGGGGTCCATGCATAACATGCACATGCATGCTATGTACACATGCCTGTGCTCAGCACAAGGTCATTTTTTTTTATTAAAGATTTCATCCGTTGGAAATGATACGTCAACTGAGCAGCCTTGGTGGAGTACTGCGCTTTCTCAGTACTTTTCTTGTTTTAAATGCATTATTTTTTTCTGTAATCAAATAATTGAAATTCATGTGTGAAACTTCTAGCCCTAATATATATACTGTACAATATTTTAGAAATCTGTCAAAAACTTTTTAATTGAGTTCCCTATAGTTTCTAGCCGTTCCCAGAGACTTGCTTTGGATGAAACTTTTGTGCCATCTATTTTTGAATTCAATAAATCCCAGATCTGTTCAATAGGATTCAAGGCTGGACTCTGACTTGGCTAGTCCATCAGTTCCAGACCTCCAGATTATTTTTCATGGTCCTGTAGTCTTTGCACAATTTTGAGGAAAGTTTGGGGTCATTATCTTCTTGTTATAAACCCAGTATCAATCAGGTTCAATCTAGAAGGGATTCCATGATGTATCAAGATGTTGTGGTCGACGTTTTTGTTCATGATGCTATTGATTTTTAACTAATTTGCCCATGCCATTTCCCCAAATGAAACCCCAAACCATAATGGAATCTCCATTGCATTTCACTGTGGGTGTAATGCCTCTAGCATCAAAAGGTTCTGCAGCTTTTCTGCAGACATAAACACAATGATGCTCACCTAAACATTCAAACTTGGACTCTTCCATCCAGATACCCTTCTTCCAGTCATCTACAGTCCAGTGTTTGTGCTCCCTGGCAAATTTGAGGCATTTTTGGATGGTTGCAGGCCTCAATAATGACTTCTTAGCTGCTATTCTTCCCTTTATTTATTTTTATTGAAAAGGATCCCAATGCCAATGGCACCAGCTAGTCTTCCTGGGGTCCGAAGAAATAAAACAACCTTACATCAAAAGGTCCTATTTCCAGATCACATCAGTCAAAATATACATCTTAATATACATCGTGTTTATGGTAATACTAACAACAGCATATCAGTGCTGTGTAATCTTACATTTTATTACATTTAAACAAGTTGATATTAGTCTCCAGAGCAATCAATCAATAGGAACAACAGAACAAGAAACAACGCAGAAATAGGACATTGTACTTGTCGGACGAGATTATTGCTCAGCCGTTAAGTAATGCATTCTAAGATGGTATTTGAATGAAGCCTTGCTGTTAGATTGTCATTTGTGAAGGGGCCCACTATCCCAAAGTTTGATGGCATGATAGATAACTGCCTTTTTCAAAGCATTGGATTTTAGGCATGGTAGTGTAATTTGGCCATCATCTGCTAATCTAGTGAAATGACAATGAATCTGACTACATCTGATAATTTGATTGTGTAAAAAAGGTTTGGTGGAAGAAACGGTGTTACTATAGAATGTGACTGTATTTTAAAGAACGCCTTTTTTCTGCTTTTAACCATGAGAGTTTACGATGCATACTTTGTGTTTGCTCTGATGGGGCAATGTAAAACAAGTCTGGCGGCTCTATTCTGGGCAATTTGTAATTTGTTCAGCAGACCTTTTGATGCAGAGAACCATACAGGTGACCAATAGCCCAGGTGACTTAGAATTAAAGATTTAAATACCTGACCCAAAATGTGTTCAGTAACATAAGGAAGGCATTTTTTCACCATAGAGATGCCATTACCCATTTTCTTAATTATTGTGTCAATGTGTTCTGACCATGACAATTGACTATAATAACACCTAATAATTTAACCTTATCAACCTGTTCTATAAGTTCAGACAAGTTCAGTCTCATTGTAGGTCTAGATGACAGTTTGTGACTTGATCCCAGAATAATAGATTTGGTCTTTGAGATGTTCAATACCAACTTGTTTCATTGTTTCCAATCAAAGACCAAACCTAACTCAGAAGTCATAACATCGTCTAGCTCTCTGCTAGCGTTTGCTGCGTAATACAGTGTAGAATCATCGGCATACATTTGTACACTTGCTTTGTGCAAAACAGATGGCAAGTCATTTGTGAAAATGGAGTACAGGAGTGGTCCAAGGCAGCTGCCCTGTGGCACACCACACTCTAGATTAAACCTTAAAGCCTTGCTCCTTCAGTTGTTTGCTTATGGTCATTCTGGAGAATTTCTCAGATTCTGATGTAGAATCATTATTCTCTGCCTGAAAATAAGCAGTGTTCTTCCTTCTGTCTCTAGTACTTAAAATCTTGAGGTGCCTGACATCTGCTTCAGTTAGCTTTTACTTCTGGCCTCTTCCTTGAGGCATTTTGTAAGGAGCAGTCTCTGCAATCGAGTGCAAGGTATACTTGACCACACTGTGAGAACACTTTGTCTTTCCCTATTTGAAATAAAGACCATTCAGCATCATGAAGGGCTTTAATTCAGACTCTGTCTTTCTCAGAGAGTTCCTTAGGCGTCACCATTTTGAACAGGAGTCAATTCAAACTGAGTTCATGGTTTTATACCCAAATTTGAGCCAGCAGACTTTAATTGTCTGAGAAGTCAGAAATTAATCTAGAACAACATACAACCACAAAAAAAAAAAAAAAAAAAAATATCTGCTTAGGAATGCAAACAATTAACTGTAATTTGGCATCTCAATCAAAAAATAATAACATGCATTACTTTTTTTGTTGCTTTTTTGTGTAACAATGAATTCATGGAGAACAACAATAATTATATTATAGCATTAAATATATCAATTTGATGAAAGAGCTTGCACATATGGATTAACCGTTACAGAAATATAAAACACATTTTGGTAATCAGTAATACTGTTAATATATGGCAGTGGTAGCAAACACCTTACACTGGGTGGTGGTCTTATAAAACATAGTATATAAAACTTTTTATAACTTATATAACTTTTAATCACTGATAGTCATTAGGTATTATGGAAACTGATGTACTAAACTGTGTATTTTTTTAAGTAGGACTTGCACTCTGTTACACGTGAGCATTTTTCATATTCTGTACTATTTTATGCCACTATGATAGAGTCAGCTGTAACCGGTGGCATTAAGTTTCTTTATTGTCTGTATATATATATCCATCTTTTCCATCCTCATAAGAATGTTTTTAGTGAATTTATTCAAATTTGACACAAACATTCATTTGGACTCAAGGAGGAAATGATTAGATTTTGGTGGTCAAAAGTGAAAGATTACTGTGATGTTACAAATCATGTTTTGGGCATAATTCAAGAGTTTATACTCTAATTCTGACAAAATTTCACTGTTTGACCTTCACTAAGTTAAAGCTCCTACCCAGACCATAATGATGGGGCCCTTATCAGACTTTCTAGGTTTTCGCACCTGCCATGTTCTCGTACATCCTACATGTTGACATGAAGAACTGTTCCCTGGCTGCCCAAAATGTCACAGATCTTAACATAAACAGCTAATTCAATGTTAACAATGATTTGCTTCATCTTCTGGTCATGCTGTTTTAAACCATTAGTGTGCACTATTATTATATGACTCTTTATATGGAAGGAATAAGCTGATTATGCTTAACAGAGGCCTGTACTATGTATAAATCTCATGTGATTTAACTTCACAAAATCGATGTAAGGACATTTTCACTGAGGTCTTTTAGAAACCTGGACTGTGCATTTCTCCCACAACTGTCTTGATTGAAATTACTTTTGATGACATGAGTACTTGGCCAGCTACGACAACCCTTCTCCTCCTCTAGTTTTTGATTGTCAACTTAAGTTTTGATAAGAGCTAACATTTTAGTCCTTGCCAGTCTTCTCAGTCCATATCTTCAGTCTCTGTTAAACATTAGCATCCCATCATACACTTTACCAAGTCGTATCTTATTTGCTATTCCTGCTCTCTTTGTCACTGAAGGCTGATCAGGTCTGAGCGCCACTCACCTCAGCCCCACTCCACATGGAGGACCATCACTCCACACGCAGATTACTGTAATTGTTCCAACTTTGCTTGGTACTTGATAAAACACCATACCAGTCAATGAGAGCACTCTCCAGTGGAGGACTATGTCTATTAGCAGACATCAAATTGATTTCTGTCAGAAAGCACTCCACAATTATACTGCATGTTGTCCTGTATCATGTTCTGGTTGGGAATGGTGGTTGATTGGCTTTGTTGTCCTTGGCAAATTGTCAAAGACAGTTAATTTGTTACAAGTATTGTAATTTGAGAAGTGCACACTAAACTTTTCTCTTGTAAATAAATCTGATAAAGCCATCCAGGAGACAACTGAACTTTTTCATCAGCCCACAATACCACAATGTTGTCCTTGGCTTTGGCTAAATTTACATCAAAACTAATAATATAATATATAATTTAATTAGGGCTGGACCCTAATATCTGAATATTCGGTCATTGTGGTGGTATCCAAATATTAATTTTGAGATCCAAATAGTTGGACCTTCCCCCTGCCTCCCAAGTAGCTGCTTTACCATCATGAAGCATATCTCAGTCTTGTGGACTGCAGTGACTTCTGGGGTCTGCGTTACTTTTGATTGGCCAGTTGGCTGACTGTATCACGCGGACCTACTAATTCTGACGTCACGCTTCATTCGCCCCTGTTTGTAAACAGAAGACAAAATGCCAAAGACGGAGATATCCATGCTACAGCTGTCGGACTCCAACAATGAACACCCAGGAGCAGGGTTAAAGTGCCAAGTGAGAGATGGAGCAGTATTTGGTGGACTCCAGTAGAGTCCAGTCTGGCCCACTTCGATTGTGGAAACAAAACTGTGACCCCCCTATTCTGAACTGGCATTAGCAGCCAAATTCCGGCCACTTCCACCCCGTCGGAGTATAATTTCTCGAAGGCTGACTACATTGTGAACAAAACCAAGAGTTCACTCTTAGCCGAAAATATAGATATGCTCATCTTCCTGGCACATAACATGAAGAGAGTGTAGGTAGGCTACTGAAATGTCCCGTCTTGTAAATGTATGCCACTGTTTCATTGCACAACTTCTCTTGTTTACATTTGTTTTTATAGAAATGTCCATTCTTTTCAATATATGGCACTGTTTTGCACACCCTGTGTTATTTATTTTTTACTTACACACACACACACACACACACACACACACACACACACACACACACACACACACACAAACACACACAAATATATATATGTATATATGTACATATATATGTACATATATATATATATATATATATATATATATATATATATATATATATATATATATATATATATATATATATTAGTGGTGGGATGCGATTAAAAACATTTATCTAATTAATTACAGGCTTTGTAATTAATTGCAATTTTAACTGTAGTTTTGTCAAATAGCAATATTTGACACAATAAGTGAAGTTTTTGAATTCAAATAAAATTGTGGTTGACAGTTGAATCAATGAATAGACATATGCGTGTTTATAATTTAAAATTTATTTAAAAAAGGAAAATCGGACATATAGAAAAAAGTGATTTTGATGAGTTAAAGCCTGAATTTAATTGTTTTTTTCCACTGTATGGCACATAAAATCAGCATAAGTAGTTCAAGGAGCTTCAGAAAGTTGAAAATCCAGAGATTCATTCTGTTTTCATCTTTTCTGGGTCTGATAAATGGTGTAATTTTGATGGTTCTTTTTTTTAGGAATATAAATTTTTATATGTGTAATTTTTTTTATAAACAAAAAAGTTTATAATGAAGTTATTAAAAGAGATATTTTTGTTGTTCAGGTTATTCCTCCGCCAAGGAGGCAGAGCCTCGACGGAGTAAAAACTTAAACCACAAAAATGTTTAATTTCTATTTATCTGCATTTTTCATCTGTCTGCTACATTCACAGATTATTGCAAATCTAAGTGCAATTATAGCGATTTTATTCAACATTTTAAGACTTTCTGTAAACTCAAGCACTGTCTAGAAAAGTGGTCTATTACGGGATGGTTACACTGTTAGCTGTTAGCATGACTCATAGCTAACGTTAGCTCTGGTGCTAACAGCAACATGTTTTACATTGATGTGATACTGTCGGCTTGAAGTGACGCAATGATCAGAAAACTCTTTGTTGTACAATTTGCACACAACCAGGCTTTTATCCAAGCTATCGGGAAGATTTTTAAAAGAAAACTTTCTGCCCAACAAGCTCAATCTCGTCTTCCTTCACTGTTCACCAATGCCTGACTTCACTCAGTGCTTCCTGTGCTTCTTCTTCATGGCTACAAACAGACTTTAGGTTCATTACCGCCACCTACTGGGCTGGAGTGTTCATCAGATTTACCGGTGTTCCAGAAATGAGGGAAGTGAAGAGGGTGCAACTAGATGAGTCCCTAGTCCGCCAGGTGGAGATTCCCAAGGAGCCACTCTCCACCCCTTTGTATGCAAAAGCCCTGAACGGTCGGCAGTTGGCCCAGGTACACCTCCAAACCATGCCCATCCCCATTTTTCTGTCCAGCAACCACCAAGAACGCCTATCATTCTGTGTACTCTAGAACCTCCACACTCCACTAGTTTTGGGATACCCCTGGCTCCAGCTCCACAATCCCCACCATCAGCTGGGCCCAGGGGAAAATCCTAACATGGAGCACCCAGTGTCACAATACCTGTCTGCACTCCGCCCCAGGCCCCGGTAATCCTGCTCCAGCTGCCCCACCCAAGCCAATAGACCTGTCCTGCGTGCCTCCAGAGTATCATGATCTCGCTCCAGTCTTTGATAAGGACCAGGCCCTGTCCCTCCCCCCACACCGCCCCTACAACTGTACCATTGAGCTGCTCAATGGAGCTTCCCTGCCTAGTGGGTGGCTCTATAATCTGTCCAAGCCGCAGCGATGGAGGCTTATATCTGAGACTCCCAGGCAGCTGGATTAATCCACCCTTCTTCTTCCCCTGTCAGCGGAGCTGACCCCCATCTGCTCCTGGAACCCCGACCTGTCTTGGAGGGTCTCTGCCTGCCGTGCTCCCCCCTCGTCCCTGGAAACATCCTGCCTGCCGCCCCCGCTGGAACTAGGCACTCCTGCCCACTCTCCGCCACCAACCAACCCCCACCACGAAGAACGCCAACCGGGCTGCTGGTTCCTGGTACAGTCACCCCCACCCTCCCCTATTAGTTAAGTTACTCCGGTTATCAGTTTTTCATCCCGTCCAGTATTTTCTCAACTTTCTGTTAAACAATAAAATCCACTTTTGCTCCTGCCTCAGTCCCTCATCTGTGTGCTCTCTGCTCAGGTTCACCCCCACGCCGTGACACAAGTACCCTCTGCCCCTCATCAGCTCGGCTTTCACCCCCCTACACAGAGCCACCGTGTTTACCAAACTGGACCTCAGAAACACATACCACCTTGTCTGTATTAGAGAGGGGGATGAATGGAAGACGGCGTTTAACACACCACTAGGGCATTACGAGTACCTCTTTTTGTACCTGGATGACATCCTGATCTTCTCCTGCAACCTGCAGGAGCACCATCGGCATGTCTGACAAGTCCTGGAACGCCTTCTCCGGAACTGACTTTTTGTCAAGGCTGAGAAGTGCGAGTTCCATGTGCCGAAGGTCTCCTTCTTAGAGTATATCATCTCTGGACCCTGCTAAGGTGGCAGCAGTGGAGGAATGGCCGTGACCCGAGGACTACAAGCAGCTTCAGCAGTTCCTCAGGTTCGCCAACTTCTACCGCTGCTTCATCAAGGACTACAGCCGCATAGCAGGCCCCTCACTGCACTTACCTCCATGGCCCGGAAGTTCAGTTGAACCCCTGAGGCCGACTCGGCCTTCAGAGAACTAAAGACCCATTATACCACGGCCCCTATCCTCATGCAACCAGACCCCGCCAGCAGTTCATTGTGGAGGTGGATGCCTCTGATACCGGAGCAGGGGTGGTCTTGTCTCAACGGGCACCCGGAGATGGTAAACTACACCCCTGTGCTTTCTTTTCCAGGAAGCTGTCAGCTGCAGAGCGGAATTATGACATCAGCAACCGCGAGCTCCTGGTCATCAAGCTGGCATTGAAGGAGTGGAGACACTGGCTGGAGGGGGCCGAGCAGCTGTTCCTGGTCTGGACTGACCATAAAAATCTACAGTACATCCAGACAGCCAAGCGCCTAAAGTCCCGGCAAGCCAGGTGGGCCCTCTTCTTTGGTCATTTCAATTTCTCCCTTTCCTATCGCCCTGGATCCAGGAATGTCAAGCCAGATGCACTGTCCCACGTTCATGCCAAAGGAGAGGCCCAGCAGGCACCGGAGCCCATCCTATCATCCCAGTACCTGGTGAGTTTGACCTGGGAAATTCAGACTACTGTCCGCCAGGCCCAGGAGCAGCAGCCGGCTCCAGGAGGGGGCCCCCCCAGGTTCCCTGTTCGTCCCAGATGTTACGCGCTCCACATTCCTCCAGTGGGCCCACTCCAGCCACCTCTCCTGCCACCAACAGGTTTCCAGGACTCTAGCAGTTCTGCGTCGGAGGTTCTGGTGGCCCTCCATGGACCAAGACACCTGGGATTTCATCTCAGCCTGCTCCGTCTGTGCCCGTAATAAGACCTCCACCCAACCCAACCCAGGACTCCTGAGGCCCCTGCCCATCCCTAGGCGACCGTGGTCCCATATCGCACTGGACTTCATCACTGGACTGCCCCCTTCCAATAGGAACACCGTGATCCTGACAGTGGTCGACCGTTTCTCTAAAGCGGCGCACTTCCTACCCCTGCCCAAGCTCCCCACCGCCAGAGAGACGGCTGACCTCCTTGTCACCCATGTTTTTCGCGACCATGGCATCCCGGTGGACATCGTATCGGACCGTGGCCCGCAGTTCACGTCTCAAGTGTGGAAGGCATTCTGCTCAACGCTCAGGGTCTCGGTCAGCCTCTCCTCAGGCTTCCACCCCCAAAACAACGGCCAGATGGGACGGCTGAAGCAGGAGATGGAGGCCGCCCTCCAATGCATCACATCCGAGAACCCTGGCTCCCGGAGCTCCCAGCTCCCCTGGGTGGAGTACGCACACAACACACTCCCCAATGCCTCCACGGGGCTGTCTCCCTTCCACTGTGTGCACGGATACCAGTCCCCCTTGTTCCCCAAGCTTGAGGATGACATTGCCGTTCCCTCTTTAGCCGCCCATCTCCGTTGTTGCGCCCGTACCTGCCGCCAAACCCATGCCGCCCTGCTCCGGTCTTCAAGAAGGATACAGGACCAGGCCAACTGTCACCGCTCTGCTGCCCCCGTGTATGACCCTGGACAGCGTGTTTGGCTCCAGGCCAAGGATCTCCCACTCCGTGTCCCCTCCAAAGAGTAGGCTCCCCATTTCATTGGACCTTTTGAAATAGAATCAATAATCAACCCCTCTGCAGTACACCAGTACTGTCAGGGCCCCCTCCTCCATCCCAGCTTCAGCCTCCACCTGACCTCCCTTATCCTCCCTCTTTTTTCCTCATATTATTTTCCTCTTATTTTCTTCTTTGCTCCTCCTCTCCCTCTCCCCATCCCCCTGCTGAAGCCTGGCAGAGCTGCTCTTCCCCAGCTGCCATCACTCTCATCCACAGAACTCCGGGCAGCTGTGGTTCAGCACACCTGTGAATCATCCAAGTCATAAAAGCTGGTCTCACACTCCATACCCTGCGAGATAGTAAACTCTGCTGTTGTGTGTACTCTTAAGAAGAGTTTTTCCTGACTAACCTTGTTCTCCCTGTTTAGTTCCGCTGGCCCAGCTGCCCGGTTTCACCAGTCCGGCTTATTCTTCCCTGACCTGCCCTGGAAGTCCCTGCCTGCCATGTCCCCCTCGTCCCTGGAACATCCTGCCTGCCGCCCCCCCCTGGAACGAGGCACTCCTGCCCGCTCTCCGCCGCCGACCAGCACCCCCACAATGGACGAAGCCTACCGGGCCGCCGGTTCCCGGCAAAGTCACCCCTCACCCTCCCCTGTTAAACGTTACCTCCATTATCCTGGACTTTTAGTTTCTCCCCACCTGTCCCTCGTTATTATTCTGCCTCTGTTACCAACAAATCCACCTTTGTTCCTGCCTCAGTTCCTCGTCTGTGTGCTCTCTGCTCGGGTTCACCCCCACGCCGTGACACTCCTTGTCTCTGCATTCCTGAATCAACTCATCCATCTGATCATCACAGCTTCACATCCTACAGCAGCCTTCCCCTCCTAAAGGCTACACAAGTATCATTTTCCTTCTGCTACACTGGTGAAATTACAAAATACAATTGGCTTTTCAATTCCAAAGTAGTTCTAAATTCATCACCTTTCTACCAACTGCTTCCAGTGATGATCATAGCCAATTAATTTATCTGCATTTATTCATTCATTTATTTACTGTCTGTTGTTGTTACCTCATTGTTGTTTATTGATTGTTTATATTATTAGTAAATACATGTTTGGCCAGGAGTGGGCCAATGAGCTGAATCTGTTCTTTAACAGATGTGACTCTGCTCCCACTCCTCCCCCCTCTCATCAAAGCACCGACCAGCCAGCTTCTTCTTCACACCTCAGCTCTCTACCACCACCACCAACAGCACCCCTCCTCCGATCCCCGTCTTCTACCACCTCCAGACTCCACATACAGCCCCATCACCCCTCCTCGTCTCACCCCCCACCACCACCATCACCCCTCCCCCTGCCACCCTCCTCCACCACCCCCTGCCTCTCCATAACAGCTGATCAGGTGAGAAGTGAGCTTAAAAAGATCAAAATCAGGAAAGCTGCAGGTCCTGATGGAATCAGCTCCAGACTCCTTAGAGACTGTGCAGACCAGCTCTGTCAGGTGCTGCTGCACATCTTTAACCTGAGCCTGAGTCTGGAGAGGGTTCCTCTGTTATGGAAGACTTCCTGCCTGGTTCCTGTCTCTAAGACCAGGAACCCCAGGAAGCCTAACCACTTCAGACCTGTGGTCCTCACTTCTCACCTGATGAAGACCATGGAGAGGATTGTCCTCAGGAACCTCCATCCCCAGGTGAGCCAGTATCTGGATCCACTGCAGTTCGCCTACCAACTGAACATGGGAGTGGATGATGCAGTCGTCTACCTGCTGCACAGATCGCTGACTCACCTGGAGAACCCCGGCAGCACTGTGAGTGTCATGTTCTTTGACTTCTCCAGTACTTTCAACACAATCCAGCCTTCTCTGCTCAGGGTGAAGCTTGAAGGAGCGGGAGTAGACTGTCACCTGGCTGCTTGGACCATCGACTACCTCACCAACAGACCACAGTACGTGACGCTTCAGGACTGTGTGTCTGATGTGGTAGTCAGCAGCATGGGGACCCCACAGGGGACAGTGCTCTCCCCCTTTCTCTTCACCCTGTACACATCGGACTTCCATTATAACTCACGGAGCTGTCACCTTCAGAAGTTCTCCGATGATACAGCCATTGTGGGGTTTGTATCTGAAGGGGACGAGCGGGAGTACAGGACGGTCATCTCTGACTTTGTTGACTGGTGTGAGCGAAACCATCTGCAGCTCAACGCCAGTAAGACGAAGGAGATGATCGTGGACTTCAGCAGGAGGACGACACCCCAGACTGCACCGGTGAACATCCAGGGTTTGGACATTGAGATGGTGGACACATACAAATACCTGGGTGTTCACCTCAACAATAAACTGGACTGGTCACACAATACAGAGGTTCTGTACAAGAAGGGCCAAAGTCGTCTCCACCTGCTGAGGAGACTGAGATCCTTTGGAGTGTGCAGGACTCTGCTCAGGACATTTTACGACTCTGTGGTAGTGTCTGCTATCTTCTATGCAGTGGTCTGCTGGGGAGCAGGGAGCACTGAAAGGGACAGAAAGAGACTGAACAGACTGGTCAGGAGGCTGGTTCTGTCCTGGACTGTTCCCTGGACTCCATAGAGGAGGTGGGTGAGAGGAGGATGTTGGCAAAGCTCACATCCATCATAGACAATCCCTCTCACCCACTGCATGACACTGTGGGGTCTTTAAGCAGCTCCTTCAGCAGCAGACTGAGACATCCACCCTGCAAGAAGGAACGCTATCGCAGGTCCTTCATTCCATCTGCTGTAAGACTTTACAACATCAGCATCACTGGCTGATGTTAACATAACCTGGACTCATATCATTACCACCCCAAACCATAAAATTTGCACAGACATTATTGCACTGCTACATCTTTGCACTTTTAAACTTTATTTTTTTTAAGCCACTTTATATTACATTGTCTGTGTGTCAATACTATACTATTTCATCCTCATCTCTCACCCCTGTATACATTGTAAATATTATTACTACTGTTCTATTATTATTTTATTCATATCACTACATCTATTGCTACATAAGCTGCTGTAACAATGTAAATTACCCCTGGCGTGGGGAGAAATAAAGGGCTTATCTTATCTTGTCTAAAATTATCGGTTCTACTGTGCGTTTCTTTGTTTTGGGAACTAGAGGTCAATGAAATCAGAGTTTACGACTTTTGATTATGAGACTGATCAATACAAGTAGATCTGATTAATCAATGATTATTGAACTTGAAATATTCTTGATAAAGGTCTCATAGATGGCCTAGATTAAAAAAATGATAAATGAGTGTGGTTTTTATCATGAAGTGTAGTTTCTACAACTATGCGGTACAGCTGCATTAGGCTACACATTTTTGCTGCATATAATTAATATAACATAATATATAATAATAATATATAATTAATATTAATATAATTGACAGAATTAAGGACAAAGGGTAATGTATTAACTGTGAGTGTGTAGGAAGGGTTGTGTCTTTCATTTTCACCAAGGCAAATCTATCTATCTTTTGCATTGATGTATTCACTGTGACACATTCAACATATGTATTTTTTGTGTGGTCCATTGGCAACACTTATGTCACAGGGATTCTATGATGACATGGTGCAGAGAGGATCATTTTCCCAAAAAGCTGAAATAAAAGAGGAACACGAAGGACAAAAGTAGAATGAGTTTTTGTTTTTCTTCAGTCTGACAGATCAGGTTTGGTCAGAACAGGCTCCAGGGAAAGCATTTTCAAGTGAATGTGGGATCTTCAACCATTAATTGGATTCTGCCGTGGAGGAAGACCAGCGCCATACGCAACCCACTTAAACATCTGAATGTAGAGTAATGCCTTTCTCTGATTACTGGCTGCAAGTGGATTATTATGGGCATAAGACATGAACAGTTAATATTTTTCCCCTCAGTAACAGTCTCAACTGTCCCCAGAGAGGTAAGTCAGTAACTGAGAGTATATCAAGAAATACTTTTTATGTAGGAATTATGTTATACTCCCAGCATATGTCACTGTCACACAATGTACATACAGAGTGGATGTTTAAAGACTCAATGACTGAAAGATGTTTATGTGTGCCAGTTGCAGAAGCTTACTGTTTATGTGAGGTGAGGATAGCAACACTTTCAAATAGTGAAAAAGAGGCACCGCTGCTGCAGAAATACACTTCAAAATTACTACTGTACAAAGGAGGAAATTGTAGTTTAGACAAAAGCCAGAGAAAAGTGAGCATTCTGTCAATAAAGGGAGCAGTAATTAGAGTAGAAAGAGGCAACTATCACATCTAATCCTCCATCTCTAACCGACTTCCCAAACCCTCACTCTATCACACAACACACGCACGCACACACACACACACACACACACACACACACACACACACACACACACACACACAAAGCTTCTCCCCCTTTAATAACAGTTTACGGAGCAACATTGTACAGCCACATAATAGCCATGTTATAATTTGCTCTAACAACTCTAATTATGCCTCTTATTGATTCAGGCACACATTTTAATAGGAGCAGCCACGCCTCTTGTATTACCAGCCATTGAGGGTGTTCAGTGGTGAACATTTGAAGTTACTCCTCCTCTTCATCCAACATGGATGTGTCCCTGACAGTGTAATTTGTCGCTCCGATTCTGAGGCCACTGTAAACATCACACAACAAGTCATTTTAGTACTTAGAGAGACCTTGTTATACACACAGACACACACACACACACACACACACACACACAGCAGCAGCAGCAGCAAAGGAGACAAGGAAAAAGCAAGAACAAAAGCTGAAGAAAAGATAGTTTATTGTTGACTGTACACAAGGGTCAGTCTGAGTATTTTTCAGTGACAGCTCACCTCGTTTTGTTTCTAATTGCGGTGGTGTATTTGAAGTCTGGGTTGTCCAAGAGGAGCAGACGTGTTTCTAGTGTTACTGTAAATTCACTCCACTCCTCTGTGTTTTTTGTTTTTAAATATATATTTTAATTTGGTTAATAGCTACAACACAGCCATCAAACTTTCATTTTCCGCGGACTCTGTCTGGTATTGATCAACTGACTATTTTAAAAAAGGTAGAGTTGGACTGTCCAGAACATTGTACTTACACCCACTGGCCTAAATACTAATCTAATAAATACTAACTTTTAATTTTATACCTTTTGTCTGACCTGCAACTCCTCTTGTTACAATAGGTTTGTTGCTGTGTCCTATTTTGCCACTTGGATGCAGGCCATGTCCATTTCTCTTCTGATAGTCCTACGGAAATGTGCCAAATAAAACCATTATCTTTTCAGTGAATTATTTTTCTTTTCTTTTCTTAGTATGCCATTGACCATTTGAAGGTTCCCCATTGAGACACTTTTCAGCAATTTATTCAAAGTCTCCACAAAGTGTCTTCAAATTCTTCTGCTCACAATTATGATGATGTTTCATTTCATGACCGTATGACCCCTGGTTTAAGGGCTGTTCTAAATGGGCTATTTTACTTTGATGGACAACAGAAGTAAACGTCTTCATATCTAAAGATCTTTTATTCCACACTTCTTAGTTTATAACAACCACAAAACACAATGGATTAAAATGGGTCTTCACCATATGGGACTTTTCAGTGTAAATGTGATACCATATAAAGCTGATCTTGAGTGTGTGCTCACATAATTGAGACTGGACATCCAAATAGAATGTTTAGAATTTATCATCATTGATGATACAGAGCTGTGAATACCCTATCCATATGTGCTCCTAATATATACCAGTTTCCTTGTCTGGCTTATCTTATGCACAGATTTAGAGCTATTTCTACATCATCTATTTGTATTTCTACAGTGTGATTAATAAGGCCCCCAGTGTAAAAGCTATCAGAGAAGTTAGTACTCTTCAAAAGTTTGAGGCACTAAAATCAAAGTGAGGAGATTTTCCAGAAAAATGGCATAACCTTTTTTGTAACTTAAATTCATACAAATTGCAGAAACCCTGAATCTAATCAACAATATGTTTTAGAACAGCACCAGTTCTCCTTGATGCAATTTCAAGATGCCCGGCAGGCTGATTGTTCCAGACATCTTTTAGAACTTGCCACAGTTCCTCTGTGGATTTAGTTGGTGTCAGTGTGTTCATGTAAACCTGGACTCACTCCAAAATGCTGAAAGAATCTAACCATCCATAGTGTCCAATACTTGTACATAAAAAAGAAGCTATTTAAACAATGATTGTTCAGATTGCGCTACTCAGCGTGCTTTAGTCTAGCATTACTTGAATTTGTCCTATTTTAGTTTGTCTTTATTTCCATGAACAGTTGGCACAATTACAGTTCAAGCTTTTGATGAGTATAACATGGAAACTATAGGTATCTTTAACATGCTTTTAGATTTGGTAGAGATATTTGAAAGAAATTACCAGTGATTTAATCATGTGTCAGACTTTATACTAGTATTTTATCAGTTCTAATAAAACACAGGTGCAACTATGAGTCATTTTAATTTGCACATTTTTCTCCAGACACAGCACAGTCCAAAGCTCTTCTATTAGTTCTAACACCTTTGCCATTCTTTCTCTATTGCTTGACCTGTTTGTGAGCCTCACAACATTTTCAACCCATTTCCTTGCCTACTTGTGCCTTTTGCCCTTCAACCTTTCTTTTGTTTAGACCTCCTGTCCTTGCTCCACAGGCCCGTTAATACCCTGCTCTTCATGCGCCCCTCTCCCCAATCCCTGCCATAACTCATTTCCAATACAACAGCATGAAGAAAAGGGAGAATGAGCATAGATAAAACACAGGTCACCTTCAAACTACTTGGCGTTGTTATGGTGAATTTTCCATCAGAGCAAGTGTTATATTAGGATTTTTGACAACTAAGTCTCCTCAAACCATTGCATAAAAGCTCTAATACATTCTACCGTTGTCTTCTCAAGGGATGGGTATAAAAAATAAAGTGCTGAGTGGGAAGTGCAAATTGGATCCATTTTGAGGACTATGGAGATGTCTTGGCACTTGGAGATAATGTGCACATTTTACTCATAGTAGAGGCTATAGGAAAACTACTTTGACCTTTACGAAGTGACCCAAAATCATCTAGTTTCCCAAAGATAGGTGTACAAAATTGAGTGAGTTCCAGTTACAGCACTGGAACTGACAAAATAATTTTAAACTCATAGTCCTCTACTGAACTCTTTCTGGACCTGTATCTTATGGTCAGCAGAGTTGTTGGATCTGTCACGGAGCAGTGTCAGTTGTTTCCCTCTAAACCCAGCACATGGGAACAAATAATATGTAAATGATAGAAACCACTGGAAAAATTACTAATGCCAAACTCAGCCTACAAGATGTTACCATGGCCAAAGCTTTAAGAAATAGAGAACAGCAGTGGGTGACAGCCGATGAGGGAGACAGAGGAGTTGGATCCAGAAGGTAACAGAGTATCAATGTCTGCATTATCAACTGCTGAAGACAGAAGAGAGATTGATGTGTGACAGTTTTATAGTCTGAGATTGACAAAAGTGAATCTTGAGGATTGAGGATAGGATTATTTTAGGATTATTTTATTAAACTGCTCTTTCTAAAGTATGTAATGAATAATAAAAAAAAAGTGTAGCTTTTGCTTTCATTTAAACCAGTGGTGATTACATTATGCTTAACAGAGTAATTGCCTGGATCAGAAACCATTTCTGACATCACTAAAGTGAAATCAGTCAGTAACATTTGGAGCAGAAAAATCACAGAGGAATGTTGAGCACTGATCTTATGCACTTTAAGTATATGAGCATTCTTTTCTTAAAAAGCATTAATCAAGTGCATATGTTTCTGTTTGTGTTGCTATAAAGTTTACCCTCCCACTATTGTTTGGTCTTCAACAGCTGTCTTACTCACATTGTGTTTTGCTTGGCATGGCTGGAAATGGGAAACCGCCTACTTTCATATGATACCAACCATGTTGACCTGTGTGACTCTATCATGTAATTTGTGGAAAAAAATCCACTGCAAATTATCCACAATATTTTGCCAAACACAAATGTCCTATGATAGTATTAGTCCCATCTAAATCATAATCTCAATGACCTGAGGTCATTTTGGATTTTTATTTTTAGCAAGGTTTTCTGTTTTCTCTGCAACTTTCTTCTTGTTCTGACTCCAGAATAGGCAGAATGTTTAAACAGCATTTGGGGGCAAGTTCAGGATGCCAGTGTCACTACACAGTATGAAGACAGTTTCACAGCCTCTAAATATGTTATCCACAAGTAATGCCCAGCAAATTAAGAAAAACGCAGATTTCACTTGTCAACACTAACGACTACCTGCTTAATGACACCACCCCACAGAGCACAAAGGGTAATTTCTACACCACTACTAGCAATACTAGTCCTGTGGAAATAGGGCTTTAGTCTCATTTGTGAGAAACTGTATGGAACTCCATGATTGAGTTACAAAAATATCTATTTTTAACCTTTTATTGGGCATCAGAAATCTTAGGAGGTATTTTAATGATCTCACATTTGCTTACTGTTTAAATGGGATGAGAAAATCTTGGCCTGGGACATAGCAAAAATCTAAATCTTGTATTAGATTGTATTAGACCAGGAAACCGGGTCAACACAATAAGATAAATATTTTAAACCAAAAATAAATAAATAAAGATCTGTAAGTTGATCACTACACGAGTGAAATCTTTCACACCAAACACTGTGATTTTACTGTTCTTATGTAACATTGTTTGGTCAACCCGAGATTCATAAAAACTTGCAAATTTGACAAAAAAAATGACACGATGATTGAACCCACTTCCTGCTGTGAGATTATACAGAGTCTTTGACCAACATAAGCCAGCCAAGGATTGCTGCCCAACACTGTGCTTACATTTTCAGACCAATTTTCTGTTAACCAGTAACAAATTTGGCAAATGGCTGCTGTTTCTTGACTTTTTGCACTGCTGCCTTTGTTTTCCTCCCAGTCACCGAGCTGTGAGATTGTTTTAGCAGTGGTGAGGTGTTGTTCTTCCCTCCCCTCCCGCTGGGTGGGAGCTTACCCAATAAATGCCAGCCAGCCCAGGTGTGAAGTGTGGCTTTGGCTTATTGTGCTGGCTAGCTAAAAGCCTGCTGTGTGTGCATGTGCACAACATGCATGTGTGTTTGTGTTTTCTTTGCCAGTGTTCCTTGACAAGTTGGTGGTGTTTTCGCTGTGTGCAGAGAAGTGTTGGAGGTCACCGAAGCCAAGTGGATGGAGTAAGAAAGGAGGGGGTTTGAAAGTGAGGTATATGGGTAGGCTTTTGTTTTTTTTAGCACTTCACAACAAGGCCTCATGAATGCTTACAACTAGCATTTATTGTGTGATGCCACAGAAATAAGTAAAAGTCATACTTAAGGTGGCTGTGCAGGCTCAAGGCCAAAAATGAATCTTTACACACTCACACATCCACATGTACCCTCTACTCACAATATAAAAGCACTCACGTAGTTGAAAACACATGCACACACACATTTCCTTGGGCCACAGACAGGGAAGGGAGCCCCTGTTTAATTTTCAGCCTCCCTGTGAAGTTTGCAGAGGGTGCCAGGACTGATGACACGCAGGTATCATCACCAGCAGAGAGGATCAGTAGTAGCAGTAGAGGGGCTGCCCGGCACATCCAACCATCACGATGTCCAGCAGTCCACCGTGACACCCAGAGACACGATCCAATGCCTGCAGCAGGCAGAAGCGAGAGGGGATGGACTGAGAGACTCCAGGGTAAGAGGGGTTGTGGGGAGGATGTGGAAAGCACAAGAACAGGGGGAACTTTAGGAGAATGGCAGGACAAACTGAACTGAGTAGGAAGACAGACCAGTGAGTGTAGCGAGGACAGAATGGATGATAAAAAGTCACAGAATTTTTATTTTTGAGTTAAAGCTAATCCAGCAGGATTGCAAAATTGGAAAGCAACAATTGTCTTGCTACTGCCTCAGTAAGAATAGAATAGAATATCCTTTATTAGTCCCAAAAGGGGAAATTAGCAAGAAACAAGAAAAGCACTCAGAGAGCACAGTTGTTACTGCTCAGCTGTTGTATGATTTCCACTGGATAAGTCCGCAGCGGTGGATTTGTAGTAGGATCACAATCATGTGATCGTCAGCAGGCAGCTCCACTGTGTTCACTTGTTGTCATAGTTACAGTGACGCCGTGCCGCTATTTTGCAATGATGCAGAAATCTTTAACAAATCTGTAGATCCAGACTGTAAGCCGCATCACTGCCAAAATCTAACCACTTGGTCCTTGTGTCATTGCTGACCTTCCCTGAAAATTTCACACAAATCCATTAGTCCGTAAACATACTCCAATCATCACATAATTGTGCTACATTCCTTGGCAGAGTAATAAACATTGTCCTGCACTGTCTTCCTTTATGGCAACTCACAAACATATCACCTTTGGTTCACTTGAGTGTTTTGCCAGGACTTCTCAGTGTAATTTTCAAACAGGTAAATGCTGGATGCCTGTGAGGGCAGATTATTGTTAATTTTGGCATCTGATGTGTCAAATTTTAGTCATTTGATTTTTATTTGCTTTAGACTAGTTTTAGTCAACAAAAACAAAAGCCATGTTAGACTAGTATTCAATAGTGACATTTAGTATAATTTTAAAGTCTGTGTCCTTTGAGGACACATCTGTCACCATGTGGTGTACAGTTTCCATGTCTGCATATGTATTCTGATCCATGGTGAGTGGAAAAGGCTCAGTGTCCTCGCGTCTCCGCTCAGCACCTATCCAACAGATGGACTCTCTTTAGTGTTATCCACTCAACATTATCATTTCCAGAATATGTCTGTTAGAACAGAATCTCTCTGTGTGTTTGTTCTGCTCACCTAACCTTAGCCATGCAGCAGCTACCTGTTCCCTCTGCTACAAAGACACAACTTGTTGATACTCCGGATGTGCACAAGGACAGCTGCAGACAACTATGGACAGGCAGCTGATGTTTTTATGCTATTTTTTCTTGCTTGTGTGAGTATGCTTGAAAGATTCTATTCCATACATGTGCAGTAGGTTCTAAAAAATTATTTTGTGCATACACACTACTGCTGAGCATGTGCACTATTGCCCTTGTAGCATAATCGTCAGGTGGACAATTTTGGGCTGTGCTTGTAGCAAGTGGAGCAGGCTGCAACAATTAAATGTGTAAGTACATGTAGGGTGACCAAGGTGTAGCTGCAAGCACAGTACTGAGGTAAAGGGACTGGTAGAACAAGGTGTCACCAGATGGGGTCCCCTGCACCAGACTGTGCACGCACCCCAATGTCAAGTCCATCAGGTCTGGTAGGTGGCTGCTGACTACAAAGCCCATCCAATGGGGGCAACCACCAAACCCCACTAGCCACAGTCTGTACTAGGGAAGGTGACAGAGGATAAAGGGGCTTCATTATCAATGGATGCGACAGGTTATGAGCCACGGAGGGAACATGCTTGGAGATTGTTCATGCGACCAGACTGATCCATGGCAGTTTGCATTTACTATTGAACTATTTTATTACTATTGATGAAGAGTGTCACCAGTGCTTATCATTTATAGTCTGATCACTCAGGCCTTCTTTTCATTAAAGCAGTGATTAGCTGACTTGTTAATTTCTCTGTGTTGAACATTTAGTTTTTATTTGGAGCAAGATGGTACATTTTGTCATAATTCTTCTCTTGAAAAATAATTTAAATTGAGTTTGTTTTGCTTTCAGTGTGAAAAAATGGTTGCCAAAGAATATTTTTTATCATAGTTTTTGTTGACAAAATGAACACTGTCCTGGTACAGATTTTTTTTCTATAAAGCAGCATAAGTAGCAAAGCCTTATGCTATATATTTTGTGTTGAGTTTCCAACCAATGACTACTACTGTGTAATATTGCTTTTCCAGAATTATGATAAATATTCTAAATAAAAGAAACAGAATAATATGCAAAGCAATATTTAAAAATTTAACATCCGTCAAAGTAAGACATAAAGGTAGTGACTTTCAAAAAGCTACATTCAGATTATAAACTGCATAATCTCCTGTCTTATGCATTAGAAATATCTGAAGATTGCAGTGTAAAAAGCAGAAACAAAAAAACAACAAAAAAACACATTTTCCCCTACGAAGCTTGCTGTAATACTTTTTTTGTCCTCAATTGATATTCCATACACACAAAAAAATGAAATGAACAGTTAATAATTCATAACATATGAAATGCTGTGAAAGAGCTCATTTGAAGTTGTTGAAGATTTTCCTTTCATATAATTTCAGTCAACAATATTCTCCTGGTACAACCAGAGCAAAAGTACTCGCTCTATATGCACTCACTTTACGTATCAGTTTTCATTCCTGCTGAAGGGATGAAAAAATAGATATCCAGAAAAGCTCTTTACATACAGCATGTGAGCAAGTAGCATCCAAACTAGAGTTCCAACTTCTGTCCATTCGTTTCTAGTGGGCTGTCAGATATTTTCAAATCAGATGGCAGTATTCAGTGCAGACTGTGAGATAAGAAAACTCAGTCCTTTTACTCCTATCACAGCAGTTTTAACTAATTCGTCCTCTCTTTGGAATACTCATGGTGGCAAATATTGCATGTAGATCATTCCAAAAAATGTACTATAATTTTAGTCAAAACTGTGTTTGAGTAGCCTTTCAACCCCTAAACACCAGTATTTTCAACAAGCGCACACAATTCAGATAAAAATTATTGTCTATTATTACTATTCCCATTATCTCTGTGTCCTTTCTCCGAGTGTCCCTGGTCCCAGAGCTGGATGCTTCAGATCTGTGGTTGTTCTCCCACCAACTGGCCTAGTCTCCACTAGTGATGGGCAATACCACACTTTTAAGATTTGATACGATACTGATTGCTTTTTGCATAAAATATTCAATACCAATTACCGATACTGATTACTGGTAATTTCTTATTGGTGATTTTTTTTTTCTCGATCGTACTATTAGTTCTCCTAAAAACAAATAACGTCAAATACTGGCCATATAACAACTTTAATGTGCATGGTTCAAAATACAAAAGTTAAACAAATAATTAACATAAATATGAATAAAATAAATAAAAAATAAATAAAATAAATAAACAAAACACATTTGAACTTACTCTGAATTTTGGCTGAGCAGCATTATTTTCACAAAATGATCCTGACAAAAATGTTTGTCATCAATATAATATAATAAATAACATAAATATGAATTAAATAAAATTGTAAAAAAAAAAAAAGTGCACACTGTCTTTACAGCTTCAGATTGGTGTTTATGAACAGCAACATATTAACATTCTCAGGTTTGAGGCGATTGCGCTTCTGGCTAACTGTCTCTCCTGCCTTAGAAAACAGCCTCTCTGCTGGAACAGATGTAGCAACAGTTCCGAGGTATCTCTTTGCCACTTTGCTCAATTGTGGAAATGCTCTCTCATTTTTTTTCCACCAAAGCAAAGGGTCCTCATTCCTTGGGATCTCTTTTTCTTCCATGTATCCGCGCATTTCAATGTATGTATCTGTGTTTGCTGTGTGATTGCTCTGAGAAGCCAAAAACCGAGGGTCAAACTCCTGCCACAATCGTCCCTGGGAAGGTGAACACTCTGCTGATGTTGATGCAGTAACAGATGCAGATGTTGAGGCTTCACTGCTGAACATCTCTCTCTCACTGCAGCCCATGCCTTGCATATCACTGATGATTCGTGATTTAATTGTTTCCACATTTCCGATGTCAGGAGGTGCTTGCTGCAAGAGTGTGGTTGTGTTCAATGTTTTGAAAGCGCCGCTGGTATTGTGCTGCAAGTTGTGAAGCCAGAGTGTTATCCTTCTGCCCTGCAGAATGTTGAAGAAGACAGACCAGAGGGATGACTTTGGAAATAGTCACATACTGCTCTGCTGAAACCTCCTTAGTGGCCTCTTCAAAAGGTCTTAGTGCTTCAATGGCCTGGGTAATGTGGGACCACTCTTCCCCATTCAGGCACAAGCTGTTTCTTCCAAGTAGACAAAATGCAGTTGTGTTGGCTTGTTGCTGTTCATACAGTCTCTCCAGCATGTACAGCACAGAATTCCACCGTGTATCCACTGCTTGCATTAGTCTGTGCTGTGGCAACTGCAACTGACTTTGTACCTCTTTCAGTTTGTCAGTTGCTTTGGTGCTGTGGTGGAAGAACCGAACAATAGCACCACATTTCTCCAAGATGGACTCAAGACTTGTGTCTGCCTTTATGGAATCCTTTACAATGAGGTTGAGTGTGTGTGCAAAACATGGAATGTGCTTCCAGTAAGTTTTCCACACAGCAGACACAATATTAGCCCCACTGTCTGTCACAACAGTTTGAACTTTACTAGTAATGTCCCAGTCATCAGTGATTGTCACGAGGAGCTCAGAAATGTTGTCTGCTGGGTGCTGTACAGCTACATGGATTGCTGCAAGATTGCAGGACTGCATCTGCCAGTCCTTGTCAGTAAAGCGTCCTGTCACACACATGATGTCTCTGTATTTAGGGACAGACACAGACAGACACATTACCTTACCTGGATAGACTTTGCCTTTTTTAAAACTTTCTTTCGAAGTTGTTTGCCTCGTGGGTGCAGGTGCCGCATTCTGCTTCTTCTTGCCTTTTCTCAGCTTTGGCATGAGCCTCTGGATGCACACACTTAAGGTGTTTAAATAGATTGCTTGTATTGCTGCTGTGTTGAACTCTCGTGTGACACAATTCACACCTGGCTGAAGTTTTATCAGCTGGCGAAAAATATGTCCATACAACGCTTCTTTTTGTTGGCCATTTCTCCGTTTTTTCAAATTCACCTGTTCAGGCCGTGCCGTGTTGTTGCTAACAGGGTAAACACACACAACTCGCGGCTCTTCTGGTCACATGACTGATGGACCAGTTCAATATGCTGCGGGCTGGGGGGTGTTTCAGCACAGAACACCAGAGTAAGACACCTAAAAATATCTAGAACTGACACACACACTTTTATTTAGCATTTATTTATTAGTAATCGATACTTTAATGGAGTAGTCGATACCAAAATTGGTGATGTACGGGTATCGATATATCGATACCATGGTATTGATACTCCTACTAGTCTCCACCTGTGGGATGCTGCTGCTGACCTTCCTCCGGCCCACTGCTTCCATCTGCCCATTTCCACCAATCTACTCGACATTGTCCTTACTATACCTAATTTGCTCATCAACATATTTTTGAATTTACCACCAGCTATATATGTAGTATATTTAATGCCAGAGCCGTACACCATAGCAGTAAACTATAATCAGTTTCCATGTTAGTTGTACTTTGCATGTATCATCTGTCTTATCATGCATGTATCATGATAAGACATGATACATGCCCCCCCCCACCACCACCACCACCTCTCTACCTCTATCCCTCTACCTCTATCTCTCTACCTCTCTACCTCCACCCCTCTACCCTTCTACCTCTTCTGTCCCTCTCAACCCGCCCGGCCAGCAGGCAGATGGGTCCCCCCACATAAAGAACCGGGTTCTGCTCGAGGTTTTTTTTTTCCCTGTTAAAAGAGTGTTTTCCTTGCCACTGTCGCCTTTTGGCTTGCTCTGGGGGTCAGGCATATGGGTTCTATAAAGTGTCTTGAGACAATTTGATTGTAATTGGTGCTATATAAATAAAATTGAATTGAAAATTGAATTGAATCTCATTGGTTTGTTACTGTATATTCCTCATTGTGGCTATAAGATATGTCAGTGGTTTGGTATTGTTTGATCACAACCAGCAAAGGAAAGCACTTACTGAACTCTGTCATCTGATGCCAAGTAAAAGATTTAGATGACCTGAAAAATCACAGTCCAATTCATCAAAAGACAGAGAGACAGAGACAATAACAGCGGTCTGACATTATCTCAACATACCCTGGCTAACCTCAGTGAGCATAGAGCCTACCATCAACACCACTGTACCCCAGCCTGTCTGCATGTCTGTCTGTCTGTCAGTGGGTGGATAAACACTCTATCCCCCCACACCCCCACTGCACTCTAATGACACTCCATCTTTAATCCCTCCACTCTTCCCCCCCCTTGAACTTTATCACCTATTAACTGCAGACCAAGTAAATCCCACATGAAAAAATGTAGGGGGTTTACCATACACACACAAACACACTCCTCGCCTCCAGTCTATAACCAGTGGGCAGGCACGTAGGTGCCCTTGCTGTATGACATGATGGGGCAAAAAACAGTTATTTCCCACTACACAGCTTTTCAAATTGAGTCTTATCCACAATCACCATCACACTTCTCTCTCCTACTCTCTCTTTTTCTCCACTCCGACTCACCAACCTTTCCACCTGGCACTATCCATCCACCACCTCCCTCACGCTCCCCATCTGCGACCCTTTACCTTAAACCGTGCTGTCATCAGCGCTTGAGCAGGATTACTCACAGAAGGGGATGGCGGGGGCTGACCTGGGAGATGGGAGGGGCTGATGGCACCCGCCCAGAAGGGTCAGTTGTTATGAGACCAGCACAGGTGCCGATGATGGCATGTGCTTAACCTCAGCTCCTCAAGCTTGTTAGACGAGGGATGCCGGCTGTAATAGGTTGCAATGAATGTGTTTTGCAGAAGGTGAGGCTCAGTTTAACGTGAGCAGCAGAGGCTTTGGTGAGGCAGCCAGGCCTGGATTTGAGTGAGTTTGTTTGCTTTGATATGGAGGATTAGGTCACAAGGCGGACCTGTCTGTTAGCTGTGAGCTACACGTGCTACCTTCAGCACCTATTTGTTACTGGTTGAAGATGTGAGCTCACAGTTAGCTGAAAACTGTGAGGTGGAGCTGAGAAATTGTCTCCTACACACCTGTGTGTGTGTGTATGTGGGTGTGTGTGTGTGTGTGTGTGTGTGTGCGTGTGTATAAATGACCATGTCCAGGATAGTATGGATGTAATTATGTGAGCAGACAGTGAAAGTCCACGTGCACGTATATGTTAATGATGCTCAGATTCCAGTCATCTGCAGCCTAATAGTTCAGCGTTTTTGGAAATATGCATATTAGTTTGTTAGCTTGTTACATGTTCAGAGGATAACACCCTCATGTCTACGTGTTAGGAGATGCCTGATTAGCCTAGCAGAAGTATCAAAACTGGAACCACAGAGAAACAGCTGGAGTTGTTTCTTGGTGCAGTGACGGTTTGTGTCTTTCTGTAGCCGTCCCTGTGATGAGGCTGACTAGGTTGGTACCATAATACATGTAGAGTGATCACAACAGCCTGTGCTGGCTAGAAATGCTACATAAAATGATGGGCCGATGGGCAAGCAGTTTGAACTGCTGTTTTCCAACAGATCATCAGTAGTTTATAAAGTGTTTCATTTCTCACAAAGCATGTTAATCTGTGAATAGCAGAGGTGTCCATTAGAACTTTGCAAAGATTGTGTGATACATACACCAATATCCAGATAACCAAAATAACTTTATCTGTAGGTCACACTGTACATGAGCATATCTGAGATGTCACCGGAGATATCAGTAATACTTTACTGTACAGACAAACTGTGCTGATGGTGGATCAGAGCTTTCTTTGTTTTATTCTTCCAAATTAATTGCGTGGGGTGAACCTGAGAAGAGAGCACACAGACGAGGAACTGAGACAGGAATAAAGTCGGATTTTATTGTTAACAAAAGCAGGTGAATAATGGATGGGGTGAGAAACTAAGATCCAGGATAACTAAGAAACTAAACTAACAGGGGAGGGTGGTGGGTGACTGTACTGGGAACCGGCAGCCTGGTTGGCGTTCTTCATGGTGGGGGGGGGGGGGGGGGGGTTGGTTCGCGGCGGAGAGTGGGCAGGAGTGCCTCGTTCCGGGGGGGGCGGCAGGCAGGGTGTTTCCCGGGACGAGGGGGAGCATGGCAGGCAGGATGTTCCGAGGGACAAGGGGGGAGCACACCAGGTAGAGACCATCCAAGACTGGTTGGGGATCCAGGACCGGATGGGGGAAGCGACTCCAAAGGGGGGAGGTCTGGTCAGGGTGGGATCCGGAGTACAGGAGATGAGAGGCAGGACTGGTAGGACCGGGCAGCTGGGCCAACGGAGCTAAACAAGGAGAACAGGGTTAGACAGGGAAAAACTCTTTCAAAGAGACACAGCAATGTATGAAGGCGAGATGAACTGACTGCATGAGCAGAGTTTACTATCTGGCAGGTTGTGGAGCGTGAGACCGGCTTTTATGGAGGGCATGGATCACAGGTGTGCTGCACCACAGCTGCCCAGAGTTCCACTGATGGAACCCCCCCAGGTGCTCCAGGTGGAGGTCCCTAATTAAAGAAGGGTCCAGAATTTGCCACAGGGGAATCCATGTACTCTCCTCTGGTCCACAGCCCTCCCAGTCCACCAAATATTGCACATCCCTGCTGCGGCGGCGTACATCCAGGAGGTGGCGGACAGTGTAGATGGGCTCGTTGTCCAGGAGCCGAGGGGGTGGAGGAATTGGCGTGGGGGGAACCAGGGGGCTTTTCTGAACGGGTTTTAAATGGGACACGTGAAATGTGGGGTGAACTCGCATGGACCGGGGAAGCTTGAGGCGAACGGCACAGGGATTGATACTGACTCCACCTCGATGGGACAATGAATCAGGGGGCCAGTTTCTTGGAGGGGACACGGAGTGGGAGATCCTTGGCCCTGAGCCACACTTGTTGTCCAGGGGTGTAAACGGCAGCCTCAGAGTGGTGACGGTTGGCTTGGTCCTGAATCCTCCTTGAAGACCGGAGCAGGGCGGCACGCGTTTGGCGCCAGGTCTGGGCACAGCGTCAGAGATGGGTGGCTACAGGGGGAACTACTATGTCCTCTTTGAGCTCGGGGAATAACGGGGGCTGGTGGCCATGTGCACAATCGAAGGGGGACAGCCCTGTGGAGGCAGTGGGGAGTGTGTTGTGCGCATACTCACGGGAGCCACTCTGTCTGACCGTTGCTCTGGGGGTGGAAACCAGAGGTGAGGCTGACTGAGGCCCCAAGCGTGGAACAGAAGGCCTTCCACACCTGGGATGTGAATTGGGGCCCCCGATCTGATACGATGTCCACTGGGATACCATGAGGGCGAAAGACATGAGCCACAAGGAGGTCGGCTTTCTCCCAGGCTGAGGGGAGCTTGGGCAAGGGTAGAAAGTGTGCTGCCTTGGAGAACCGGTCAACCACTGTCAGGATTACTGTATTCCCATTGGACGGGGGCAGCCCGGTGACGAAATCCAGGGTGATGTGGGACCAGGGTCACCTCGGGATGGGCAGGGGCCTCAGGAGTCCAGCGTTGGGTTGGGTGAAGGTCTTATTTCGGGCACAGATGGAGCAGGCTGAAACGAAGTTCCCGGTGTCCTGGTCCATGGAGGGCCACCAGAATCTGACGTAGAACTGCTAGTGTCCTGAAGACCCCTGGGTGGCAGGAGAACTGGCTGGAGTGGGCCCACTGGAGGACGGCGGAGCGTGTGGTCTCGGGAACGAAGAGCAAGCCAGGAGGACCACTTCCGGGGTCTGGTTGCTGTTCCTGGGCCCGTCGGACAGTGGTTTCTATCTCCCAGGTCAGGCTTGCCAGAAACCATGACGGCAGGATGGGTTCTGGCGTCTGCAGATCCTCCTCCTTGGCGTGTAGCTGGGATAGGGCATCAGGCTTGATTTTCCTGGAGCCGGGGCGATAAGACAGTGAGAAATTAAAATGACCAAAGAAGAGGGCCCACCTGGCTTGCCGGGAGTTCAGACGTTTGGCGGTCTGGATGTATTGCAGATTCTTGTGATCGGTTCATACGAGGAATGGTTGTTCGGCCCCCTCCAGCCAATGTCTGCACTCCTCCAACGCCAGTTTGACCGCCAGGAGCTCGCGGTTGTCGATGTCATAGTTCCGCTCTGTAGCCGACAGCTTTGAGATGAACGAGATGAACTGACTGCATGAGCAGAGTTTACTATCTGGCAGAGTGTGGAGTGTGAGACCGGCTTTTATGGAGGGCATGGATCACAGGTGTGCTGCACCACAGCTGCCCGGAGTTCTGCTGATGGGTGATTAGAGATGCACGGCAGCTGGGCCGAGCAGCTCTGTCAGGCTCCAGTAGGCAGGTGGAGAGAGGGAGAGGAGGAAGGAGGGGGAGAGGGAGGATGAGGGAGGTCAGGTGGGGGCTGAAGCTGGAACACAGGAGGGGGTCCTGACATTTTTGGGTTAGATTTACGTCTGGGGCTAGTATATGGACACTTGAAATTTCGTGAAGTGAATTGAAAAGTAAGGATGTAGACATTAATGGTTAATGGATTAGATACAAGAAAATTTTAACCCTACTCAATGAACATTTAGCAAATGTTTTGTTACTGAATCTTTAAGGGGTTCATTGATTTTCCATGTCAATTTTTACCAGGAAGGAAAGATCTAACAAAAAAGTGCTCCAAAGTTGGAAGATTATGTAAAATGTAAGCTCCAATAGTTGTGCTGCTTCAGTTATATAATCATTACTACAAGTGCCCCAGCCATATAGAAGTACACTTACATTCAGGATTCAGTACATGACAGTTTGCTGACCAGGAACATCTAATTGTAAAACCGATGCAAAGATGGAAGAACTGTAAAATTTTATTTTCTGAGCTGGTGAGGATAATTAATTTGGTTGAAAAAGTGACTCCTTCAAAATCAACATGATACCAAAAAATTCAGAAGTCAAGTCCATTTTAACTAGTTGTTCCATTCTATTGCCTCTTTACAGCTCATCAGGAGTATTTCCTCCGAGTTTATTACCCAATATTGTATAATTATACAAAATGTCTACTAATTTATACAATTTTACAACTTTCAAGCATTTGAGCTACAATTTCCTTGCTGTTAGGTATCATCAGATCAGTAGACAATGTTTCAAAACAGATAATCTTTTGAAGACATTGCTGCAGTGTATTTATGCATACTGGGAATCACAATCAGTATTATTTTCATAATCCCTGCAGTGAAGTTACTTATTAAACACTTGCTTAAATATTTGAGAGTTGCAAAATTTTACAAGAATGCAAAAAATACAAACCTCACCTATGGTCATGACTTGTGGGATCGCAGGTACAAGCAGCCAAAACAAATTTCGTCTGTAGGGAGGGTGGGTTCTAGCCTAGAGAGAGTAGGGGGACATCCAGAGGGAGCTCGGAGCAGAGATACTGCTCCTTCATGCCGAAAGCAGCCTGTTGGGGCGGTCTGGGCATCTAATTAGGATGCCTCCTGGGTACCTTTCTTTGGAGGCTTTCTGGGCACGTTGTCATGGATATTTTACGCACATGGGTACTACCCTTGAAAAAAATATAACTTGCACTGTTGGGATGTCTGTGAATTTAAGATTGTTAACAATATGGAAATTAAAGTAAATCATTGCAATGGGGAAGAAATCTCACTCAGCACGGTGGGAGAGACCTCACTCCTCTCACTTCCAAAGAAGAAGTACAAATGCAAGAGCTTTAATAGTGAATACAAAACTCTTCTCCTGTTGACTTGTTGAAAGTTTTATGGTACAGTTTGCCATACCATGTAAGAAATGCTGAGTTCATCTTTTCAAAAACAAAACCTTGTAGGAGTGTAAACATTATCTTCTCTGGTTGACCTCGAACCTTAACTTTTGGCCCCCTTGATACCTCTTCTGTAGTTAAGCTGAGCCACATGAAAGTTACTCAGTTAACATGAAAATTGTTCCAGAACAACAAAGGAGGAGGAAATGGAGAACATTTCTGGGGAAAGCGATGCCTGGAATAACCTACTTCACCTGTTGCTTCCATGACCTGACCCCAGATAAGCAGCAGAAAATGGAGGGTTAAATGGATGGCTCAAAAGAAGCGACAGTGAATCAGCCAAATCAAATGCCAAGTTATATGGATTTGAAACATACTTTTAATACATTACAAAAAGAAAGCATCCAACAGAAAATACATTTTAATCAAAACATGATGGTGAATGCAATTTTGTTGTATAAGAACATAATTTGATAGAGACTAGGTTGTTTCCATCAGGCTCAACAATATCTATGTGGCAGTTTATTACTAATAATGGATAATGTCAACAAATTGTAGTAAAACTGGCTTCACATATGCTTTGAAAGCACACCACATGAAAAACTGTGCAAATGCGCCTATATGGATATTTTGCAAAGTGAACATTTTTCTTTTTACATATAGACCTCTCATTCTTTATAAAATCCTGTTAGCTTGTGTGTATCCATGTGCATCTGTAAAATGCAAAGTTTGGGAAATGTCACATGTAAATTTGCATATTCCCATTGTCATTGTGCAATTGTAAATTGTACAATGGCCAGTATATCTAATATATATTTCTTCATGTTTAATTAGCACTAGCAGTACAAATTTACAACTTAACCTTGCACTTGTGCACTATCCTACCTGCACGCAAAAGTCTCTGTGTCCACAAATGCAGTTTATCAATCAATCAATCAAACTTTATTTATATATACATACATACCATACATACCATATATACATATATGTACACAACTACACATGTGCGCACACACACACACACACACACACACACACACACACACACACACACACACACACACACACACACACACACATTCACACGCCCACACATACACACACACACACACACACACACACGCAGACACACTCACCACTGACAGTAGGGACACATGGCTGGCACTGAGAATCGTGGAAAACACTTCCATTTGAGGCCGTCCACACCGGGAGGAGTCTCTGGCCATGCCCACCAGGGGCGCCGGCACTCGGAGTCCCGACCCCAACAGACAGGGGGACTCCCACACTGAGGTGGGGAGCCCCCCAACCTGCCGGGCCGAAGGGACCCGTGGACAGCACCCCCAGCAGCAGACCGGATATAGCCCCCAGTGTGGAGAACCCCCCTGAGGAAAAAAAAAACTTTCAAGTTTAACAAAATGGCAGCATGTTGATCTTTGGTATTTTACATATCGTTGATGTAGACTGTAAATGTTATAATTGAAGGTTTGAGTTTACATAATAAATAAGTTTATATGGTTTTAATTTGATGTTATAAATAATATTTCATAGCTTGTAATTTGATCAATTTAATTAGTTAAAACAGTAAAGGGGTTCAACGTTCCACGTAGGAACTATAGTCGCATGTTTAGTTCCACCACGGACTGAGAAAGAGATGGCATAATCGGAAGACGGGTTCACGAGTCAATCTGGATGCATTTAAGTGACTTTCATGGACCGCAAAGACTTTAAGGACACTCTCATGACTGGCAGTGCAACGAGGTATTGTTTGTATTTGTTTGTGAATGTCTGAACAGTGATTGTTACTGAGAATTCTGTTTAAAGTGCTTCTACTGTGCACAATTGCAGTTCTCACGGCGTTAGCCTGGAGATAGCCTGACGTTACCTTGAAGTGAGCTTGGCATGAACCTGGCGTGTGAAGATGAAATCGCTCCAAAGACTGTCATAAATAAACGCCCGTTCAAAAGAACTACCTGCGTCTGTCGTGAAGAGAGTTACAGTGAGAACTCGCCTGCTCAACGCGGGGGAGAAGGACGACTAGACCGTGACGTGCAGCGACACAACGAAGTCCCGGCGGCACATCAGATAAGCAAAGTCAGCGTCCATGTTGATGAAAGTACAGCAAGCGGAGATTATTGAACTGTGTCAAGAGTGCAATTGTCCGAACTAACACCAGCAAGTGCTCTACCACTGCCTTCAAGTTATCGTGGTGTGAGAAGTGGTTTAATTTTGAAATTGCTAAGAAGTACTCACTTTTAATAGCTTTGCATGCTATGCTATGTTTACATGCTTTGGATGAGTCTGACGTGTTGCTCAGTGTTGTTACATGTCATAAGATATGAATGAAAGGTTTAACTTCTTGGCAAGTGAATAAGCTAAGCAGACATCAAATAAAATAAGCTGAGTTTCTCAGTTTAAGTCCATGATAAATGCATAATTTAAAGGACTTTGTTTTTTTGTTTTCAAAAACTTTAAGTTTAAGGAGCAACTGGAGCGTGATATAAAGGGTCACAGCATTAATGTAAATTTATTTTCCTTCACTTACTGCACCTTAACACAATTTTTTAACTATCAAGGTTCATAATTGCATGTTTCAGTTATTAATTGCAGTATTATTGTTTGTGCTGACATTTAAGTTACCTTAAGACCTAAATCTTCTCAGAAATGGACACAGCTGTTTGATGCTACTGTTAAGTTACAGTTAGAAAGTGTGTCCTACATTTACACGTGACATATAATAGAAGACTTACCTCAAGCTCATCGGTTAGACTCACAACACAGCCTTTAACCTACCTCAAGAATGTCTCATACAAGCAAAGCTTCAGAAACACCATCCAGTAAGGTGGCTAAACCATCTGCCCAGCCAGAAGCTAAAAACACTGGAGCCGCAGAAGAAACACAAGGGCCACGAAGAAGTGAAAGAACACGAACACTTACAGAAAAAGGAAAAGAATTTCAAGAGGAAAGGTTAAAGGTCATGCAACGCAAGTACAGACTCACCTATGAGAAGTGGAGGTATAATGCGAGATTAAGCAAAGAAATACTGAAAGATGATGCCACTGAAAAAGAATTAAAGGACCTGATGGAAAATATCAACAGCACATGCACCGACATAAAGAACATTTACGAAGAGTTACGTTGCATTCAAACTCCTGAATCGGACCTGCGACGTAGAGTTGACACGTGTCTCCCTTTCTGGTTTCATCATTCAAAGAGCAGAAAGACAACTTGAAGGGCATACAGCAGATGAAGAGGATGAACCATGGCCTGATGTTGGATCCATCCTTGACTCAAACAGGTCCTTGTCAAACCCACGCTCACAACGCACAAGGTTCAGCTCTGCCCACTGTAGCATTCATTCAGCTAAAAGAAATGAAGCCGCAGCTGAAGCAGCCGTGTCTCAAGAAGTTCTAGCAGTGCTAGAGGAACAAGAAAGGGAAGCTATAGAGCTACAAAGGCTAAAGGCTGAAGAAAAACAAAGACTAGTACAGTTTGAAACTGAAACTCTAGCAAGACAACAAGCAATGCGAGACAAACGCAGAAGGCTTGAGCATTTAGAAGTTAAAAGGCTGAATGCTGCAAGAGCTCGAGTTAAAATCTATGACCAAGCTGAAGACAACTTTGAAGATGAGAGCTCGCAGTATGATGCCAAAATGGTAAGGGAATCTCAAATTATTTATCCCTCCTTCCCTCCAGTTACTCCTCAGTCTCTGCCAGCTACAACACAAGCACTCAAAGCCTCAAGCCCTCCATTCATTCCACATATGCCAATCATAAGTCAAGCTAGTAACCCCCAAAGTGTGCAACTGCTGCCTCAAGCGTCGCCAATGTCTGTGTCCATACCTCAAGTTCAAAATGGCTCAGACTTTGTTAACATGCTAGCAGAAGCTATTGGTGCTAATCGCCTACCAACACCAGAGCCTGCAGTATTTACTGGAGACCCTCTGAAGTTTGAAGACTGGAGACTCTCATTTGAAACGTTAATAGACAGAAAAAACATTCCCAAGAATGAAAAACTGTACTACCTAAGAAAGTATTTAGGTGGTGCCGCAAAGAAGGCTGCTGAGGGTTTCTTCCTGCTCAGCACTGAAGAAGCATACGACTCAGCCTGGCAGCTATTAGAAAGGCGCTTTGGAGACCCATTCATCATTGGGAAGTCCTTCAGAGACAAGCTGCATGCATGGCCAAAGTTAAGCTCCAAGGATGGTTGTGAGCTACGAGACTTTGCAGACTTTCTTAAGAGCTGTGAAGCTGCAATGCCTCACATTAAGACACTCGAAGTTCTCAATGATTGCAATGAGAGTCAAAAAATCCTAATGAAATTACCTGATTGGCTGGTATCTAGATGGAACAGAAAGGCAATGGAAGCAAGAGTAGCTAACGCTGGGTATCCCCCATTCAGAGACTTTGTAGACTCCATATCAAAGGAAGCAGAGCTCGTCTGCGACCCTGTATCCTCAATACAAGCTTTAAAGAGTGCTGAAGGTGAGAAACCAAGACGAAACCAGACAATACAAGCAAAGACACTAGCTACAAACACGACTCATAGCAACATCTCATTATGTACTTTCTGCAAAAGAACAGGTCATGACCTTGCCAAGTGTCGAAAGTTTGCTGAGAATACGGTACAAGATCGGGTCAAGTTTGTGCAGGCAGAGAAGCTTTGCTTTGGGAGTTTGAAAACAGGTAATCACTCAAGAAGATGTGATAATAGAAGCACATGTGAAAGGTGTCAGAAGAGACATCCAACATGCTTGCATGACGACAATTTCAAGTGTAACCGAGGACCAACAATTCAAAAGGAAAGTGACAGCTCAAGGGGTGAACAAGACACCAAAGAAATAGCTACAGTAGCAACCACAAACAGAGTCATGCAAGAAGGCTTAAGTACACAAACATCTTCCATTGTACCAGTCTGGGTCTCATCCACAAAACAGCCAGACAAAGAAGTTTTAGTCTATGCGCTCTTAGGCACACAAAGCGATGCAACCTTTGTCTTAGATGAAGTAGCCGAAGATCTCGATACAAACAAACCCATTTACAGCTATCTACAATGTCTTCAAGGTCAACAGTCATTCCATGTCAGAAACTGATGACCCTTGAAGTAAGAGGATACAATCTACACAAACGGATTCAGCTGCCACCACTCTTCACAAGAGAGTTCATTCCAGCAGACAGATCACACATCCCAACTTCTGAAACTGCTCTAAAGTGGCCTCATCTTCAAGAGCTAGCAAATAAGATTCCACCACAGCTGGATTGTGAAGTAGGCCTTCTTATCAGCTATAATTGCCACCAAGCCCTTCTTCCGAGAGACATCGTCACAGGTGAAGAAAACCAACCTTATGCACAGCTAACAGATCTTGGCTGGAGTATTGTTGGCTCGTCCGATCCATCAAGTGACTATGGTGATGCAATAGGAACCAGTCACAGAATCATAGTGCGGCACGTGACACCTATTGCACAACCATCAGTTGAGCTCAAGAAGGCAGTGCACTTTGTCTGCAAAACACAAAAGGTCAAAGAAATAAATTCAGTAGACATCATCAAGGCTCTTGAGTTGGACTTCACAGACAATGCAGCAGAGAGTCATCAGGTTTCACAGGAAGACATCTGCTTCTTGTCTAAATTAACGAATGGTATCAGACAGAAGGAAAATGGCTACTATGAACTTCCACTTCCCTTCAAAACAGAGAACCCTCTTCTCCCAGACAATAAACAATGTGCCATTCAAAGACTGAACTTGCTGGAGAGAAGACTGAGGAAAAATGAGAACTACTACAAGGATTATGCCAACTTTATGAATGACATAATAACTCGAGGAGATGCAGAGAAAGTACCAGAGTCTGAGCTTGACAGTCAGCCAGCGTGGTATATACCTCACCATGGGGTTTACCACCCCCACAAACCTGGCAAGATTCGGGTGGTTTTCGATTGTTCAGCACGATATCAGGACACTTCTCTCAATGATCATCTCTTAACAGGACCAGACATGACCAACGCCTTAGTAGGAGTACTATGTCACTTCAGAAAGGGTCCTGTGGCCATAATGTGTGATGTGGAAAGGATGTTCCACCAGTTTCACGTCACAAAGGAGCATCAAGGCTATCTCAGGTTTCTCTCCAAACCCTCGGTGTACAGGATGAGAGTCCATTTGTTCGGGGCAGCTTCTTCTCCTGGGTGCGCCAACTTTGGACTTAAGCACCTGGCATCACAGGGTCTTGGAAAGTTCAGTACCGAGTCCATTAGATTCATCCAGAGAAGCTTCTATGTTGATGACGGCTTAACGAGACAAGCACCTGCTGAAGCCATACAGCTGGTCAAAGAGTCAAGAACACTTTGTAAAACTGGTAACCTCAGGTTACACAAGTTTGTATCCAACAACAAGGAAGTCATGTCTTCAATACCACCTGAAGAAAGAGCCCAAATTAAAGATCAAGACTTGGCCCTCGGAGAAACTCACCTTGAGCGTGCGCTTGGTGTTCAGTGGTGCATAGAAGCAGATGAGTTTCAGTTCAGGGTCATAGTCAAAGAGAACCCTAAGACAAGGAGAGGGGTTCTTTCGACCGTTGCCTCTGTCTACGACCCTCTAGGACTTGTGGCAACCTTCATACTTGTCGGAAAACAGATCCTTCAGGAATTATGCAGAGACAAAGTAAGCTGGGATGAGGAGCTTCCA
The DNA here is from genome assembly GCF_022539595.1 of Amphiprion ocellaris. Classification (NCBI taxonomy): domain Eukaryota; kingdom Metazoa; phylum Chordata; class Actinopteri; family Pomacentridae; genus Amphiprion; species Amphiprion ocellaris. The sequence goes on along the minus strand of NC_072772.1, from coordinate 24,932,990 downwards.
GAGTGCATCTTGCCATGGTGGGAGTCATGGCTCAAGGACTTACCCCTCTTGGCAAGTCTCAAGATCCCAAGAAACTACACACCATTAGACTTTGGTGAAGTTAAGCAATACGAACTTCACAACTTTTCAGACGCAAGCTCCTGTGGATATGGTGCATGTTCCTACCTCCGAACAGTTAACAAAAGGGGGAGGGTGAACCGCTCACTTGTCCTAGGAAAGTCAAGAGTAGCACCTACTAAAGTAATGATCATCCCAAGGCTTGAACTATCATCAGCTGTAATTTCAGTCCGCAATGGAGAAATCATTAAAAGGGAACTTGAGATCGACAGCATGCGAGAGTTTTACTGGACTGACTCAAAGGTCGTCATTGGCTATGTAAACAATGACGCAAGAGGTTTCATACATTCGTAGCTAACCGAATCCAGCGCATAAGATCAAGTACAAATCCTGCACAGTGGCATCACGTCAGCTCAGATAACAACCCAGCCGACCATGCCTCAAGAGGAACAACTGCAGTTCAGTTGCAAGAGTCCAACTGGCTCAAAGGACCCGACTTCCTCTGGCAAACTGAATTTTTATCTGATAAGACAAAGGTAGGAGAAGTAGAAGACTCTGATCCAGAGCTTCGCAAGGTGCACATCCACACAGTCAAGTCAGAGGAAGCAAATTCACTGATAAATCGCTTTACCAAATTTTCTGACTGATCCAGAGTTGTAAGAGCCATAGCCAGACTCAAAAGATTCATCAGAGAGTTCAAAGGACTTCAACAAAGAAACAGTGAAACAACTAGTCTTGAAGAAAGGAGAGACACTGAGATCTTCATTATCAGGCTAGTGCAAGAAGAAGGCTTTGCTGAAGACATCAGAAAACTCAAGCTTCACAATGAAAACACCTTAAAAAGACAAAATAAATTGAGACAGTTGAATGCTTTCCTGGACAACAACAATGTCCTGAGGGTGGGAGGATGACTGTCTCACTCAGCTTTACACTACAATATAAAGCACCCAGCAATATTTCCAAAGAAGTCTCATGTGTCAGCCCTGCTAGTTAAACATCATCACGAGAGAGTATATCACCGAGGAAGAGGCATGACCATGAACGAGTTACGAGCAAATGGAATATGGATCATTGGATGTGGAAGCGTCGTGTCCTCACACATCTACAAGTGCCTAAAATGTAGGAGATACAGAAGAACCACTGAGGTTCAACGAATGGCAGATTTGCCAGAAGTAAGGACTGAAACATCACCTCCCTTTTCCTATTGCGGAATCGACTGTTTCGGCCCCTTCATCGTAAAGGAAGGGAGAAAGGATGTGAAAAGATATGGACTTTTGTTCACATGCTTATGCTCAAGAGCAGTGCACATAGAAACACTGGACGATCTCACAACCAATGCCTTCATGAACGCCCTTCGCACATTCGTCGCCATCAGAGGACCTGTGCGCCAACTGAGGTGTGATCAGGGGACAAATTTCATGGGCGCGAGGAAAGTGTTTTCTGAACTGCTTAAAGGACTGGACCAAGAACGTCAAAGAGCAATCGGATGTGAATTCATTATGAATGTACCAACAGCGAGCCATATGGGTGGAGTTTGGGAGCGCCAAATCCAAACAATAAGAAGTATTTTAACAGTTATGCTTGATAAGTCAGCAAATAGGCTTGATAGCACAACTTTGAGAACGTTTCTTTACGAGACAATGGCAATCATCAACAGTCAGCCTCTCAGTGTTTGAACATCTCCAAGACCCAACTGGCCCAGTACCCCAACCACATTGTAACCATGAAATCATCGATTCTTCTTCCACCTCTAGGAAAGTTCTGCAAGGAAGACTTGTACCTCTGCAAGAGATGGAAAAGAGTGCAGTTTCTAGCAGATGAATTTTGGCAAAGATGGAAGCGAGAATACTTGCTTAATCTTCAACAAAGACAGAAATGGCAAGGAACATCAAGAAACTCGCAAGTAGGAGACATTGTTATCCTTCAAGATGACAGCTCACCAAGAAATGAATGGAAACTCGCCAAGGTCGTGGAAGCTTACCCAAGTTCAGATGGCATGGTGAGAAAGGTGAAGCTGCTCATTGCTGAAAACATACATGACAAAGGAAAAACACACATAAGATCAACCTTCTTAGAAAGACCCATTCACAAGATAGTCACCTTACTGGAGGCAGACTAAACCACAGAACATAGTCTCACATTCCCAGTTTTTATTTTTCTTTATTCTGTAAGAAAATCACATTTCTGTTAAATGAGTGATTTTGGTGGGAGTGTAAATGTTATAATTTAAGGTTTGAGTTTACATAATAAATAAGTTCATATGGTTTTAATCTGATGTTATAAATAATATTTCATAGCTTGTAATTTGATCAATTTAATTAGTTAAAACAGTAAAGGGGTTCAACGTTCCACGTAGGAACTATAGTCGCATGTTTGGTTCCACCACGGACTGAGAAAGAGACGGCATAATCGGAAGACAGGTTCACGAGTCGATCTGGATGCATTTAAGTGACTTTCATGGACCGCAAAGACTTTAAGGACACTCTCATGACTGGCAGTGCAACGAGGTATTGTTTGTATTTGTTTGTGAATGTCTGGACAGTGATTGTTACTGAGAATTCTGTTTAAAGTGCTTCTACTGTGCACAATTGCAGTTCTCACGGCGTTAGCCTGGAGATAGCCTGACGTTACCTTGAAGTGAGCTTGGCATGAACCTGGCATGTGAAGATGAAATCGCTCCAAAGACTGTCATAAATAAACGCCCGTTCAAAAGAACTACCTGCGTCTGTCGTGAAGAGAGTTACATAGACTAACCCAGCATGCATTTATTACAAAGACAAAACCTCTAATGTAGCCCCTGTGCCTAACAGTTGAATTTGTGAGCTGTAATACCTTGTTCTTCCTAATGTGACAAGAGTGGTAGTATTTTTTTTAAAAAAAAAGAAAGAAAGAAAAAGCAACAAGCCTTTCTTGACACTCTTAGATTTATTCCTGTCTGCCGAGGTGTGTGAAAGCTGTCAAAGGTAATAGTGGGGTACAGAATATTTATTTTTAGCTATGTCTCCTTGAAGCACATAACAGCACACTCATGTAAGTCCCCTTGATTCCTCACCTGGACCGTCAGCTTGTCCATCTCTTGTCCATTGATTGCAGGGTAAAAAGCCAAAGTTCCTTATAAAAGCCAAAGGAACTTTGGCTTTTATACCCTTGTTGCCTTGTTCATTCTCGACATCTGCCACGTCCTCCTGTCATTTCTGTGTCAATTTCTATTCTTGTTGTTTTGGTCGCCATGCAACATCAATCCACGAATGAAAGAGGGGACAACACAGAGTTTAGCCCCCAAGCCACATATCCAGAGACAATACAACTTATAAAAGCAGCAATCCAAATCAGTCTTACAAAAAAGGAGACCAAAAGAACAGAAATTTACAAATGAACAGTAAGCTGCACATGCACTGGCTGCATGCGCTCAGGTTTTTTCTTTTCTTTTTTTTTTTGACCTGTTGAAAGCTGCATTCTGGTTATAAGTGTGTGTCTTTTTAAAACTATTTAACTATTTTGTTCTTTTAAGCTGACGCTGAGGGTGGCAGGTGTGTGATTTTTCCTAATTTGGGAGGAAACTCCATAGAAGACAAAATTGGTAGAATGCTGCACATTATATTAGTGCATATTGATTCCCATATTTTATTAATGCATATTTCCACTTATTTATTGATGCTTCCTCCACTCACTTTATTTCCATTAATGTACAATATTTATTTATGATTCCTCAACACACGTCATTTCCATCACCCATGTTTGTGTCTGAACGAGATCCGAAATGACAAGGCAGTGAGGATAAGAGGTGTGGGCTGGCAGTGAAGTGATGAGGTTTTTCTTTTTCATTGTTGCCACCCCTCCTCCTCCCCCCATTACTTTCCTCCCTCTAAATCTGTCACCCACTACATGTCTGGACAGCGGGAGGGATGGAATCAAATTCTCTTCGCCTCCTCGTCTCTGACCTGAATCGCACTGGAACCCACAGTAACAGCTCAGAGAGAGAGAGAGATGAGCAAGGAGGGATGTACAAAAGAACTGAGTGAGGGAGGAATCAAGGGAGACGTGGTGAGAGAGGAGAAGAACAGTAAAAGTGGGTGTACTGTATGTGTGTGTAGTGGTACTTCAAAACATCTGAGTACTATGTGGAATAAATTGAAGAGATTGGGGAAATACAGGAAAATATAGTCCACCATGTTGTCTGCTATCTACAATGCACTCCTCTCTCAGTATCAAGTTCAAAAACTGAGGAGAATACCATATGCAAAACTTGAACAGATTTTGGACTGTTTGAAATATTTGCTAGGCATTTACGGTCATTGCATATGGCATTTAGGTGTTGCTTCATTTGACTACAGCTGCTTTATCTTTCCATCCAGGATTCAACTGTACAATGAAATGCAGCCACAGTACAGTGCCCCTGGAGCTGCTGCTGCAGACCTTCGAGCAAGGCCCTGGACTCTGTCACCTCACTGTAATGTGGCTGATCCTGACTCCAACTTCCTAACAAGCTGCTATGCAACAACTGCATTTTGTTGTACTCTGTGTAATGACAATACATTTGAATCCTGGATGGAAAGGCAGCATGTGGGTGTGGAGGATTCAGAGTTGTTCAACAGTCCCAGACAGTACTGGGATGAGTAAACATGAGTTACGTAATGCAATATTTTTGCTGATAAGCAATTAGTAATACTTTTATTTTTTCATTGACCAATGTATATTTTCAAGTAATTTGGACAACACTGATCTTAAACATGCTAAAATGATGGTGAACATGGTAGAAAACAACACTTCCTAACATGTAACACAGTGTCATTTTGGAATTATTGTATGTACCAGTTTCCTACTTGAAGAAGTTCTCATGTAGCCTATCCAAGTGGGCAGTGGTGGTGCAACGGTTAAGTCTCTGGACTATTGATCAGAAGGTCAGAGGTCACTCCCCCAGTTGGGGAGATATGCGGAAATCAGAATTTCCCCTCGTGGGATTAATAAGGGATAATAAAATTTAAAAAAATAATAATAAATCTCATTTACAACTGGTGAAGTCAGACTTTTCTGAAAGCTCATAAATTGTATATCCATATGTGTTCCAAAAGGTAGAGCAGAATGCCCGCAGAAACAAGCAAACACAGACATCTCAAGTCAGCCACAGTGTGTTTTTGAAAGTATGTAAGCACACAAATTAAATACATTTTGTACCATATTAAACAACTGTGATATTTTTAATCTGCACATTTACAACTCTGTTGTAAAATATCATTCAACATTATTATACTTTGCTGCACACAGACAATAATGGGATAAATCCAAGCTGGCAAACACTAAATATACAGTGTGAAATAAAAATAGTATAACTACAATGTGAATGGAAAAAACAAAACCAAGAAGACAAATTTAAAGAAAATATTTAAGCTATACAACCAAACAAAAATAACCACAATAAAACCAAATAAGAGGCCTTATGATAAGGGTGAAAAAAAGCCCAATAAGATGTGGTCACTAGGCAAGATCCAGGGGCAGTCAGAAATCCTGCCAGATGATCTCAAACAGTGACTGACCTCCTAAGAAGTTAAAAGATCACAAATGTAAAATATCACCTGTATGTGTAAAAGTTGTGTATAATTCCAGTAGAAGTGACCATATTACCCTAAGTAGCAGTGTTTTGAAATAATCCTATGAATGTTTAACATACTAGCACTGGATTGAAATATGCTACAGTAATTCAGTCTAGAGGTGATAAATGCATGAATGACTTTTTCTGTCTGAAGTATAAAAAAGAAAGAAAGGTCTGACTTTTGAGATCAGCCTAAGCTGAAGGAGACTGTACAGGCTTTGTCACATAAACATTAAATTCCAATATTGTTTTCTTTATAGCAAATGATTGGAAGTCTCACATGTCCCTAGAATGTGTGTCACAGTTGGGGTTTTTTTTGTTCAAAATACTGCGATGATGGCAAACCAGACATAAAATAATCTGTCCTAATTCTAGAGCCAGGAGTGGTTGTGACCATTTCTGTTTTGGAGTTAATAATACTGAGAACATTTTTGGACATCCAGCTTTTAATGCTTGGGCTTAAGTGGAACATGCAGTTGTGGGTTGTTAGCATTGTTGCCTCACAGCTCGAAGGCACAGGGGGTTCAATTCCCAGCCTGGGAACTTTCTGCGTGGAGTTTGCATGTTCTCCCTGTGCCTCCGTGGCTTCTCACCAGGTGCTCCAGCTTCCCACAGTACAAGACATGCTCAGGTTAATTGGTGATTCAAAATTTCCATAGATGCGAATGTTAGTGTGCTTGTTTGTCTCTCTATGTGTAGCCCTGTGATAGACTGGTGACCTGTCCAGGGTGTCCCCTGTCTTCACCCTGAGTCAGTTGGGACAGACTCCAGCCCCACTGTGACCCTACAGAGGATAGGGCAGTGTAGATAATGGATGGATGGATGAATGGATATATGAATTCTAAGGTTTTTTTTTTGTTTGTTTTTTACATTGTCATGTCTTGCAATTAGCAGAACCTCAGCTGAGACATAATGGAGTATAAATAGATTACCAATTTGATTTTGGCAACATGTTCAGCCTACGTCGACTCCAGGCCAAAACAAAGGTGTCCACAGTTTCTGTTGTGGAACCCCAATGTGCTGATGATGCTGCAGCCTGCTCGACATTAGAAGCTGGCCTGCAGAGAATCACAGACACTTTCACAGAGGTCTATTGCAGTCTTGGACTATTATTAAATAAGTCAATCAATCAAGTATCTATGTAACCAGTGATGTCTCCCTTGATCAAGAGATTAACAATACGATTATTGCTGTTGCAACGGCTATTGGCAAGGTAAGTAAACATGTTTTTGACAATCACAAACTCCGCTTGACTACCAAGATATAAGTCTACCAAACTATCATTATACCAACACTCTTGTATGGTTCTGAAATGTGGACTATGTACCAAATCAACTAGAGAAGTTCCACAATATCTATGAACAATCTTGAATATAAAATGGTTTGATCATGTCACCACTGCTCAGGTTCTTGACCAGTGCTCTGTGACAAGCATCAAAGCTATGTTACATCGGAACAGACTATGACGGTATGGACGCACTTTGTCTACCTAAACAGCTTCTCTTTAGTCAGCTACCTGCAGGAACTGTTGGTGCTCCTAAGAAGAGATTTAAGGATGTCCTCAAAAAGACCTTCAAAGACTGCAAGATTGATAATTGGTAAATGGTTTGTGATGGTGTAAAGTCCTTTGAAAGAAACAGGAGGAAGGCTGAAGAAGAAAGACATGCCAGACAAAAGGCTTCTGAGGCCCTCAAACTGGGACAGTTTCCTGGGTAGATGTCTAAACAAAACTTATTGGACCGCCATGCTTGTGTCAAGCAGCAGTGATGATGATGATGATGATGATGATGACAATGATTAAAAGTCTGTGGTCAGTAGTATCAAAGGCTGGTTGTAAGATCGAGTAGAAATAAAGCAGAGGGAGGACTTGAGGTGAACAGTTAACTCTTTGAGATCTTAATTAGAACAACCTCAGCACTATGAAGTGTGAAAACCCAACTGACATTAGCCAAAGATCTGATTTTTATTCATTAAAGTTATGCTGAGTAACCATTACTGATGCCTGGTGCCCACATTTTGTTTGCTATGTAGTATGATGTTTTTTGAACAAATGCAGGTAATGTGTCTTATTCATTTGTCTAGAGTTTATTAACACTGGAGGAGCCCTAAGAAGACTAACAGCTTCCATCTTGACTTGACATACAATGTAAGGTGCCCAGGCTCCATCAACCTTCCCCCAAACTAAAATTAGCATGGCAACAAAACAGTTTTACAGAGTCTTGATGAACATTCCCCATTGGCTGTCAATGCATAGTACCTGATATTGAGGATCAGTCAATGATGATGTTAATAACATGCTATAGCCACCGCCTGTCCAGTGACATCTCACGTTATCTCTGTATCATTTACTGTTATCATTAATCAGCCAATTTATCCATTCATCCATCACTTAGCTGATCCATCCATTCATCCACCTGTTTATATATCCTTGTTCTTATTGCCAGCACATTTGTGTCAAAGTTGAATCTCAAACGGTGGTCTTTACTTTCACCATTTTAATAACTCAAAGTATTTCTACTTTTACTTAATTTGTCCATACTACCTCTAGTGCCCCTGCAGAGGAGCTCTATATATTAACCTACATGTATATTTTATGCAATCACGAGCATGATTTATATACAGTATGCACAATAGGATTTAATTTACATAAATTAGTATTTCAATTCATTATCGTAAAATATATTTCCCTGCAGGACAGCTGTGTATTTTAGATGAAAGCCTTATTTTAGCTTCTGTTGCCTCCTTCACTCTCTCTCCCACTGCACTATTTTGTCCCCTGCTCGCTCTCCCTCGGTCTTTGCCCATATGGCCCATAGTGTCATTCCTGGTCCTGCCAGGTCCTTAATTAGTCAATTTCTTGCTGAAGACCTCTTTATGTATGTCTGGTGTATTTCTGTGTGTGAGGCAGAGGCATCCAGCAGGTCTCTTTCATTACTAACGAGCGAGAAAATTGGACAAAAGTCACACAGAGAGAAAAGATGGCTTACCCTGAATACTCACACACAGGTTCATCTCTATGTCACAAAATAAATACATACATTCACTTACAAAAGCGAATCTTGTGCTGCTGGATTTTCTACAACAGATGTGAAGTGTGCAAAGAGAGTATTATCCACAGAGACACAATGTAGATATTAATGGGATATATGCCAGGCTGAAATAAACTGGGATTGTTCTTAAAACATAATTCCTGTCCCGATTAGCAAGACAGAAAGAGCAGACCATATATGTAGCATTGCAGGGCATATTTACATTTACAACATAGATAAAAAAAAAAAAAAAAAAAAAAACAGAACGATTTAGAGAGTGCTTAAATGGGAAGATCCAGAATACAAAATCAGCACAGACAAAAAAAAGAAGCCACCAAAAACACAAAGTCAATAAGTTATTAAAATAATCACTGAAAGAACTAAGACCATAACAAAACAAATGATGTTATCATTATTATTGTTTAAAAGTTAATCACATGTAGGGAGGAATGACAAAAAACCAAACAAAAAATGCTAAAATCATGTCTAATGTGAGTGCAAGTGGACTTAGCTGTTGACCTCTCCAAACACGGAGAGGTCGAAAATACCTAAAGGTTCAACACTCAAAGCAAAAGATGGAACACATGACTCGGGATACAAAGATAAACTGGCAGCACACAAACTCACACTAAGCAGGTGAAAGTAACTGGAGTGGAGCAGGAGAAGAAAGATGAGGAAAAACTAAACTAGAAGCAGTGCATTGCTGTTGTCTATCTAATTGTACTGAAAAGCCCAACCAGGGACAGGAGTTGAAAATTAGATTAATGCTATACACTCTATATGCAGTACATCAGATGTTTTCTATGTTAATTGCATAGTCTCTGATCAAAAATAAATAAATAAATCACTCAATAAAAATAAATAAACAATAAGGAAGTCATAAGCTAAGGAGCAGGAAAAGATCAGGAATTTACAAAAAAATAAAATAATATAGGACAATGTAGAGAATGAAAATCTATGCATCATGGTCATCTAAGATGGGAAATGTTATTGAAAAGTTGCCAAATGCAGCGTATATATTAAATGATCTTTTTGTTTTGTTTTCTAAGCTCTGTGTCAAACTTGTTGTTACATTTAACTCATTATTTGCCTGTTTGAGTCTGATTGTGTCAGTTCATTTGATCCACGGCAAAATGGAAGCACTGTTTTTGTTTGTTGTTTTTGTTTTTTAACTTTTTGTAAGTCATTTTGACATTTTGATTTTATTACTACATCTCAGCAGTTTGTTTGGTGAGCAGCTCCAGTTTTCTCACAATTTGTATAACAGTTGGTCACAGGTCATCACCTTGGAAACATACATATTTCCATGTACTCAGGGAGTGAGGCAACAGTATTAACCACCCATCCACTGTGTAGCCATTTATTAATATCTGTTACACTGAAATATAGGAATGTTGCATCATAAACTGGAAGATGGTGGTAGAAATGTGCTAGTTACCTCTGGGATATTTGGTTAAACTTTTATTCTATAAGAAACACACAGGTACAAAAATATTCTCTGCCTATAGTGTAAGGAATACTTTGATCAATGTTGGATTTATATGGCTATTATCATTTTTTTTCTTCCACAGGTAAAACTGTAACTGTCCACAGTAATGGACAACATGCCTTAATAATTATATTCTGCGTATCAGGACTCCATGTGGCCATGTGATAAAAAAAAGAAAGCATTGTGATTTAATTGTTATATGGTGATTAAAACATTCATAACCAGGGTACTCATGTCCATGTAAACAGTCACTGATTAACATACTGTATCTCGTTTGTTTAATGTGCACACAGAGAGAACTGTAAAAAAAAAAAAGAAAGAAAAATGTGTGCTATTAGGACAACAGTTTTTACAGAAAGAAAACTGCCATTGCCACTTACCGTTTACCAAAGAGTATTAAGTAAACTAAACTTTAGAGATGTTGGTAGGTGTGTTACTGAACTTTGGGCACAGTCATCCCTTCATCTACACTGTTTATGCTTGATTTAAGTGTTCATCATGTTTTCTGTCTTCCCTCTTTAGGCATGTTTTTGCTGTCTTCTGCCAAGTATCACGTACACCATGTCAGTCAACTCCAGTTTTCAAATGTACAATACAATTGAAAGTGTTCTATTCTATTCTATTCTATTCTATTCTATTCTATTCTATTCTATTCTATTCTATTCTATTCTATTCTAGATTTGATTTAATAGGCTAAGCTAGGCTAACAAGATGTACTTTAACAAACATAAGGTTGTTGATGACCTTCTGTCAAAGGAAAATGTTAAATTTAATCTTTCTTAGCTGCGTGTGCTAGTAGGTTTATGGGTGTGTATTTATTGAATGTTCAGTTTGACATTTATGCAGACACTGATGGCTGGAAATTTCCTGCTCTCGTTAGCAAAAGCCGCACAATGGATGTGTGTGTCAGTGTGCATTCAAATGAGAGTGTTATCTCCTTACTCAGGGTGCTCAGGGCCTTGCATTGCCACCCTCTGATCCCTATCTTCCTCCCCGTCGTCCCCTTCATCCATCCGTCTTCTCTCATTCAAATTTTTGCCTTGAAACTTTCCCCTCCCTCCTTGCTCACACACAAATTTCCACACATCACACATGCACATACAGTCATTTGAACTGCTAGAGCTGTGAGGCTCCTCCTGCTTCCTCACAGTTAACTTTATTGTCTTTATCACTGGGATCTGAAGCCTAAGTCCCCACTTTTCTTAGGACCATACTAACTGGACAACAATTAAATAATTCTCTTTGCCAAATAAACTTCTGCATGGTTTGCGACCTCTATAAGTAGGCTACTGTATGTGGGTAGTTCAGTGAATAAAATAATGACAGTTATGTTAATTAGGTACTAGGCACATATTTTTCCAGTTTCTGGTTCTCATCATCTCACATTCCAGACAATTTCTCCAACACAATTATGAAAAGATATCTCTATTGCCAGCATTTTAATGGAGAAATGCATGTAAAAACTGTAGGTATATCAAATTATGAAAGGTCTGGATAGCCTAGACTAGCACGTATGACCATACTTTATAATGACCAAGACACAAGCTTAAAAATGAAGGTAGTGAAATTTCCCAAAAATAGCATAGAACTCGTAGGGTTAAAGTTGGGGTACACAGAAAGGGGGGGAAGTCAGAATTTGAAAATGCAGCCCTCTTCCTGAACCTATTCCCATTCCAGACAAGCACGGACACACGCACGTCGTTCAAATACACAAAATAGTCAGGCCTCCCAGATACTTTGTTGCTCCTCATACTATTGTCACAAACCAGCTAAAAGCTGGACAAACAAGCAGAGATCACACGAGTCGTAACTAAAAATGATTGTACATAACGTCTGAGGAAAATAACCGGAGGACAAACAAATCATAACCAAAATAAGGTGGAAGCCAGAGGAAAGAGAAGGAGAGTGGCTGAGAAGCTCGACCCTCTTGAGATGATCATCACACTGTCTCACCTGATCTAGATGAAAACCACTTTGATGACAACATGCTGAAAGGTTAATGTGGAATTTGATGCTAATGATGCAGTGATTAAAAAAAAAAACAGTACTGCCTACCTCAGCTTTAACTCGTCCATGATCTTTTCATAAATTCAGACAAAATGCTTTTGCTGCCTATACCAAAGAAATGCGTCCTTGTTGTGATTCGAGCACTTTGTATGGCCAGCATCCACCACTGCTACCTTCTGCCACTTCATGAAAGTAGCACAACAGTTTTTAAGACAAGAAAGTTGCAGTTCATCCAGCAATTACACTGATCCTAAACATATTGGGAATCTGACCAAATAAAGCCTGACACATTTACTGTAGTGCTGCCAACACGTTGCAGTTATTTGTTTCATGGTGTAGAAGCCATATTTCATTTTGTTTTTGTGATTTCTCACCCAAGACCCAAGGGGGCTGTATTTCCTTACCTGAGGCTGACGACCTGGGCTCAAGGAAGGTATTTAAGTGATTGTATGATTTGGTTCAGGTGTTGTAGAGCAGAAACATAGAGGCACACAGTTTTCGACTGTGCTCAACTTGTTGCGTTTTATTATTTTGTTTATGAACAAGTTTTAGTTACGGGTAAAGATCGATAATAAATTATTGGGATTATTTTGACTCTTAAGAATCCGTTTGTTTATTTAAGGTTGAGTACACGTCAAAACTCTTAAACAGCTATCCACAACCAGTAGGGCTAAGTAGAGGACATAGCCACTACAATTTAGGTCGAAAACTGTCTCGTTTTGCCCTGAGACCGGGACTGGAGCTGCACCAGTGCTAGTAGTCGGAGCTAGCCGCCGGAGCTAGCCGTCGTTGCCATCCAGACACCAGCATCACACGTCGGGATGTCAACTCGTCAACGCTGGCCAACGCACGATTGGGGTATGAGGTTCAGTGCTGATGTTTATGAATGGCCATTGTAAATATTGTGTGCACACATAATGGTACTGTGAGCGTAAATCCAATGCACTGGTAGCAAACTCCTGTTTTAAATTAACTTTGCGCATCCTGGTGTGCTTCAGCACTGATATTACGTGACAATATTGTAGGTTTCTAAAATAACCACTAAATTTCGGCCAAATGGCGGAAGAGGACAAAACGGAGAGACATATTGAGACTGAGACTGTTACAGGTGTGGAGACAAAAATGCAAACAGAAAAAATGTCAGGTGAAGTCAACAGAAAAGGCTTTACTGGAAAAAAATAAGTAGTTTGGAAAGACAAAGAAAGGTTAAATTTAATATTTTGTCTAAGCTTAAAGAATCTATTCTTCCGCCGATGAAAAACAAAGAGGGTGTAAATGAGGTTAAAAATGAATTTAACAAGTTTATGAGTTTGTCTGATGAAGCATACCAGGTACATAAGGTTTGCTGGGTCTATTGCCTGAACATGAGGCAGGAAAACATGAGATATGGTATCAAGCTAAAATGCTGAAAGTCTCTGAGTTTATTGCTGTTGTAAATAAGTGGTTGTCTAATGCTCAAAGTTGCCCAGCTGCTGTGCTTGGTGCTGCTGGACTAAATGAAAATCTTACTGTTGACAATACTGGAGAGGAAAGTGAACCACCTGCTGTTGGCAATAAGGAAAAAGAAGTTGATTATGCAGTCCATGATCAGAAGGATCAGAACAAAGCTGCTGATGATGGAGAAGAGGAGATTCAGATTGAACAACAGGATAGCATTTCAAATGTTGCTTCAGGAACCTCCAAAAGGCTGTCATGTCATTCCTCAACAACCAGTTTCTCCAGCCAGTCGTCCACAGCTTCTGAGCGCATCAGAGCAGAGGTGGAAAAGGCTGCACTCTTGGCTCGTGCTGCTGCTTTAAAGAATAAGCACGCTCTGGAGGAACAGGAATATCTTTTAAGGAAAAGGAAGGAACAGCTTGAGTTGGAAACAGAGATAGCTGTCACTAATGCTAAGCTAGCTGCGCTAAAGGCCAGTGGCAGCAATAAAAGCAGCATTGCATCCAGGCTCTCTGATAGGATGGAATCTTATTTCAAACAAGGGGCTGAGCCTAAGTCCATGTCTACATCTCTCAGTCCACAGGCTACACAATTTGTGCCTTCATCGTTATAGCAGCACATGTCTCTTCATGCACAAGGCTATGTCGCACCAGTGTCAGTAAGTGAAGTCGCAGCTTACAATGACCAGCAGTTACATCCTACAACTTGTACAGTGAACACCAATTCTAAGCCACATGTGTCAAAACAGGACCCAGCCATTGCTCAAAACACTCCACCAAGCCAAAATCAACCATCAGCAGATATCTACAGTGTGCTACAACAACAAAATGATGTAACAGCTCTTCTGGTTCAGATGCAAACATCTCAGTTACTGCTACACCGAGAAATGCTAACTTATGATGGAGACCCTCTGCAGTTCAATTCATTTATGAAAGCATTTGAGCACTGTGTGGAGGCAAAGACTTTCTGTAAAGGAGATTGTCTGTACTACCTTGAGCAGTACACAAGGGGACAGCCAAGAGACATTGTACGCAGCTGCCTTCACATGACTGCCGAAAAAGGATATGCTGCTGCCAAGCAACTACTAAAAGAGCACTTTGGAAATGAATTTAATATAACAGCAGCTTACATGGAAAAGGTCACTGGTTGGCCAAGCGTCAAGTCGGAGGATGCTAAAGCACTGAAAGCATATGGACTCTTCCTTCATGAATGCTACAATGCTATGGAGGAATTGCGATATTTAGAGGAGCTAAACATGCCGGCTAACATGAAAATTCTGAGTCAGAAGCTCCCATACAAACTCAGAGAGAAATGGAGAACAAAGGCATGTGACATTTTTGAGACAACTGGTCAAAGAGCATGTTTCTGTGATGTTGTCAACTTCATAGAGAAGCAGGTCAGACTTACCTCAGATCCTGTCTTTGGCAACATACAGGACACTCCGCTGGTTAAAGGAATAACCAGACTAATTAAATCTCAAATCAAATCACATTTGAAAAGAAATAGCTTTGCTACCCATGTTTTCATGAATGATAGATGTAAAACTGTTACTCAAAAATGGAGAGGTTCAGAGCAAAGATATTATCCTCACAAACACTTATTCATGCCTGTATTGTGGACATAATGGTCATGCATTGGAACAATGTCAACAACTGGGAAAATTACACTGGAAAAAATTAGATTTTCTAAAGGAGAAAGGTCTATGTTTCGGCTGCTTAAACACAGGACACTTAAGGAAGAGTTGCGAAAGGTGCATCACTTGCCAGCTGTGCAGCCAAAAGCATCCCAGTGTTTTGCACACTGGTCAAAGGGAAGACACTTTCCAAAGGGGTTCAGAGCAGCCACAGGGGTCCTCTGAAATCTGCATGACTTCCTCAACATGTGGTCATGCAGGGGCTGTCCACCACAATGGTATACTCCCCATTGTGCCTGTTCAGGTGAAGAGTTCAACAGGAAACAAGGTTATTGAAACATATGCCCTTCTGGACCCAGGAAGTACAGGTACTTTCTGTTCTGAAACACTTCTTCACAAGTTGAATACACAGGAACGAAAGGCCAAGATCCATCTCCGTACCATGGGTCACAATAAGGCCGTGGCAAGTTCCATCATTAATGGCCTGGAGATTTCAGAGTTGTCTGGCAAACATTTCTACCATCTTCCTAATGTATTCACTCAGAAAGAGATGCCTGTCTCCACAGACAACATAATCAGTGAAGAGGAGCTGGCTAGATGGCCTTATCTGAAAAATGTTAACTTTCCACGCATAAATGCTGATGTTGACCTGTTAGTTGGCACCAATGTATCCAAGCTGATGGAGCCTTGAGAGGTGGTCAATAGTCAAGGTGAAGGACCCTACGCAATCAGAACCTTACTGGGGTGGGTAATAAATGGTCCAATGCAAGGAAATGGTGACTGTGTGAGCATCTACCCCTCTGTTTATGCAAACAGAACTGCAGTTGACAGAATTGAGGAGCTGTTAACTAGCCAATACAACTATGACTTCAAAGAAAGATCCTCTACAGAACAAGAGGAAATGTCAAGAGAGGAAAATAAGTTCGTAGAAATAATGGAAAGTTCTGGACAGCTTGAGGAAGGACACTACAAATTCCAACTTCCTTTCAAAAGGGAAAACATCTCCATGCCAAATAATCTTCCTCTTGCGCTGCAACGTATCCGTGGCCTGAAAAGGAGACTGCAGGAAGATGCAAGGCTTCATAAGGAGTATACAAACTTCATGGCTGAAGTTATTGACAGTGGCTATGCTGAACAAGTGCCGCAGTGCAAGTTGGAGGCGACAGAGGGTAAAGTATGGTGTATACCGCACCAAGGTGTACACCATCCTCGCAAACTTAAGCTGCGAGTTGTGTTTGATTGTGGAGCAGAGTATAAAGGGGTCTCACTTAACAATCAACTTTTGCAAGGCCCAAACTTAACCAGCTTATTGGTAGGGGTACTGATGAGGTCTCAGCAGGAACGTGTGGCATTAATGGCAGACATAAAGGTCATGTTTCACCTAGTAAAGGTGGCAAAGGAACATGTGGACTTCCTATGTTTTGTATGGTGGCCTCACGGTAATCTAGAGCGGGATCTCATGGAGTATCGTATGACTGTCCATTTATTTGGAGCGGTTTCTTCTCCTAGTTGTGCCTGCTTCACCCTTAGAAAGACAGCTGAAGACAACAAGGCTTGCTTTTCACCAGATGTGATAGAGACAGTCAACAGAAATTTCTATATGGACGACTCTTAAAGACCCTGCCCTCTGAAGAGGATGCAATCACCATGGCTAAAGTCTCATATCCAGCAGCAGAGGAGGATTCACTCTGACCCAATGGATCAGCAACAGCCGAGAAGTTCTTCACAGCATCCCAGAAAACCTAAGATCCAAAACCTTGTGTGAGCTGGATCTAGATAGAGACAAATTGCTTGTTAACAGGGCTCTGGGCTTGCAGTGGTGTATTGAGACTGACAGTTTCAAATTCAAACTAAAACTCAAGGAGAAGCCTTCCACCAAACGAAGTATGCTGTCAATGATCAGTTCCATCTACAATCCACTGGAATTTCTTGCACCCCTCATATTGCCTTCTAAATTGCTGTTGCAAGAGCTGTGTAGGATGAAATGTGATTGGGACGATCCAATACCTCCAGCTTTCCAAGAAAAATGGAAGTGGCTGACGGATCTGGAAAAAGTGGCAGATTTCCAGGTCAACAGGTGTGTTAAGCCCAAAGGATTTGGAAAGATGGTTTCAGCCCAGTTACATCATTTCTCAGACGCTAGTGAGAATGGCTATGGTATGGCTACTTATCTTAGAATGCAAAACATGAAGAAAAGGGTTCATGTTGCCTTCTTGTTTGGCAAAGCCAGAGTGGCTCCACTTAAGCCCATTACCATTCCTCGCTTGGAGCTTCCAGCTGCTGTTGTTGCTGTCAGGGTAGACAAAATGCTTCAATCAGAGCTCCAGCTTCCACTGAAGAAAGCCTGCTTTTGGACTGACAGCACATCAGTTCTAAAGTATATAAAAAATGAGGACCGGAGGTTTCAGACATTTGTTGCAAACAGGATTGCTACAATCAGGGAAAACTCAGAAGTTGTGCAGTGGAGATACATTCCAACATCTCTAAACCCTGCTGATGATGCTTCACGTGGATTAAAGGCAGAAAGCCTTAAGAAACAAAGATGGATGGAAGGCCCTAAGATTGTTTGGGAAGATGAAGAAAGATGGCCAAAATCTCCTATGGATTTCAGTGTGACTACTGACAACCCAGAGGTAAAAGGGAATCTCATGGTCAATGCAACAGTTGTCAACACAAATGCCACTTTCCAACTTATAACCTTTTTTATCAGACTGGCAAAGATTAAAAATTGCAGTTGCTTGGGTCATCAAGTTTAAAGGAACTCTGCTGAAACTGAGTAAGAGTTGCAACTTGCAAGTGGTAATGGAGAACCTGTACTAAATGTGCTGAAAGTAATGCTAACTTTCAAGGATTCACTTGGGAATCAAAAGGTGTCTTTGGAAGATCTCACAGAAGCTGAGACGGCCATAATTGCCTTTTGTCAGTGAGAAAGATTCCCAGATGAAGTTGCTGCTTTAATTTCAAGTAATCCAGTAATCCCTAGGAGTAACAGCATCTACAGATTGGATCCTGTCCTGGAAAGTGGACTTTTGCGTGTTGGGGGACGGCTGAATAAAGCAGCTATCCCTGAGGACATAAAACATCCTCTTATCCTGGCAAAAGACCGGCACGTCTCCCATCTTATTCTTCGTCATTTCCATTTACAGCTTGGTCATGGAGGCAGAAACCATGTTCTTTCTACTCTAAGAAGAAAGTTTTGGATCACAAGTGGTATTTCAGCAGTGAGAAAGGTCATAGCAAGATGCCTGTTTTGCAAACTTTATGGAAGAAGGACTGGTGAGCAAAAAATGGCTGACCTGCCAGAGGAAAGAGTAATTCCTGATCTACCCCCTTTCACAAACATTGGTGTAGATTATTTTGGGCCGGTTGATGTCAAAAGTGGATGTAAACCTATCAAACGTTATGGAGTCATATTCACTTGCATAACAAGTAGGGCCGTGCACCTGGAGGTGGCCTACTCTCTAGACACTGACTCATGCATTCATGCCCTGAGAAGATTCATCTGTCGAAGAGGACAAGTTTCCCACATGAGATCAGACAATGGCACTAATTTCGTGGGAGCAGAAAGAGAGCTACGAGAAGCCTTAGTGTCTCTAAATCACAACCAAATCGAAAAGGCTTTGTCAGAAAGAGGGATCAAGTGGAGTTTCAACCCACCATCTGGATCACATTACGGTGGCACCTGGGAGCGCATCATACATATGATCTGAAAGGGTCTAAGTTCTGTGCTCAAACAGCAAACATTAGATGATGAAGGGTTTCATACAGTACGTGAGGCTGAAGCAATACTCAATGATCGTCCCATCACAAAACTATCAGAAGATCCTCGAGGCTATAACACCAAACCACCTGCTGGTCATGAAAGGAAAACCAATTCTCCCACCAGGACTGTTTGATAAGGAAGATCTTTATGCTCGGAGAAGGTGGAAACAGGTTCAGTATATCGCTGATCTCTTTTGGAAGAGATGGATCTGTGAATACTTACCACTGCTGCAAGAATGTCAAAAATGCACACAAAAAAAGGAGTTTCACATGTGGAGATGTTGTCATGGTGATGGATTCCACAGCACCACATGGCTCTTGGGTACTTGGTAGAGTACTAGAGACTTTTCCAGATAAAAAAGGTCTGGTACGTGTGGTTCGTCTCCAAACCAAAACAAGTGTAATCGAGAGACCTGTAACGAAAATATGTCTATTGTGTGAAGCTACAGCTTGATTTACTTGAACAATGGTTTATAGAAAACATATCATGTTCTTATACATGTTAATATTAAATAATCTGGTTTGTGTCTATACTGTCCTCGCTGAGACGTGTGTGTTTCAACTAGACAGCTAGCTAAACTTTGACTCAAAAGACGTGTCCTCGTTGCAGTTGTGGCTTTAATTACACACTTGCCATCTTGAGCACAAATAATACTGAAACTACAGGCGTTGCTTCTGCCCGGAGTGGAACTGATTTGTGCTTAGTTATTTGCATGTCAAACAGTCCGTGCCTCGTGGTCTCCTCTCTGCCTGCATCTACGTCTCAGGGGAAACTCTCTCCCCAGCACGTCCAGCTGCTGCGAGGCCCGTCAAAATAAGAGCGGTAGTTTCAAAATAAGTCCTTCTATTAAAATGCATTGAAACGTGCCTGAAAGGCAGAACAGTGTCATTACGGCTCTTTTAATTGAGATTGGTTAATTGCTTTATTTTCGACCAGACACAATTAGGGGCTGGTATGTGGGAGCCATATTTCGTTTTGTTTTTGTAATTTCTCACCCAAGACCCCAGGGGGCTGTATTTCTTTACCTGAGGCTGACGGCCTGGGCTCAAGGAAGGTATTTAAGTGATTGTGTGATTTGGTTCAGGTGTTGTTGGACAGAAACACAGAGGCACACAGTTTTCGACTGTGCTCGACTTGTTTCATTTTATTATTTTGTTTATGAACAAGTTTTAGTTACGGGTAAAGCTCGATAATAAATTATTGGGATTATTTCGACTCTTAAGAATCCGTTTGTTTATTAAGGTAGAGTACACATCAAAACTTTAGAACAGCTATCCACAACCAGTAGGGCTTCATCAGATCAAAATTTCAATTTGTCCAACATTTTTTTGGACTAAATTCTTGGAAAAACTGAAGCGATTCACTGTCATCTATATGCTCACAGTGCCATCATGAGCAAGTTAGCATGCTCCTTTAGCTAAAGTACAACTTTGCAGAGCTGCTAGCACAGCCGGGGAAACTGTCTTTCCTATGAATCTCTGTTGAATATGTGGTATTAATAAGATGAAGCCTAAAATGTTTTTCCTACCTCACATTTCCCTCCCCTTTGGATACTGTCCATCATTCCAGTCATTACTTCAATACATTCAGTTCAGTTCAGTTTTATTTATTTGTCATCTCAAGGCACTTTACATAGTAAAGAGACCTCACAAAATCATACAGGAAAAACCAAGAAACACAAACTTGGACTGAGAAGGAAAAAAAAATCTGTGTTTTCCAGAAAGAAACCTCCAGCAGATCTAGGCTCACCTAGTTGTGGTGAGAGTAAAGGGAAGAGAGTCCAGGGTGGACTAACAATAGATAAACAATACATAAGGAAACAACAATGCTTTAAAGAAGTGTGCTGTACCATCAGGGCATGGGGCACAAAGCCAGAATGCATAATGCACATACTCCATGCCACATTTCATGTCTGCATAAATTTACAGGCTGTTATACCACAAAGGAAAGGGGTGTTGAAATGCGATGTTTCAGTGCAACTTAATTGTAACTTAAAAATTTATCTATTATGAATACTACTGAATACTACTCCACACCCACATTGTGAATTTACATCAGATAGCCAAATAATTCTGTTTATTCTGCTTTGGTTGTTGGAAGAGAAAAACACAAACTGTGCCACAACCCAAAATAAAATGCCTTTTAAGTAGCAGAGATGTTGGCACTATGCTACATGAAGGCCTATTAATCAACATTATTGAGTGGGTGTGTTGGCATCTCCCATAATTCTTCTCACCTTAGCTACAGTCTATCCTCACAGCTGACTGTGAAGTATATCGTTGCAGTGAATTGATAGTTTACTATGAATAAAGACAGTACACTGTTGGAGTGCTACAAAATATGGTGTGGCTGCTGAAGTGCTGCACATATGAAGGATGGTTTAAAGGTAATACAGCAGGAGACCACTATATACTGTAGTGTGATTCCCTTAACCGTGTGTGTGTGTGTGTGTGTGTGTGTGTGTGTGTGTGTGTGTGTGTGTGTGTGTGTGTGTGTGTGTGTGTGTGTGGGTGTGTGTGCGTACGTGCGTGTTTGTGAGTGCGTGTGAGTGTGTGTGTATATGTGTGTGTGTCAGGCTATGAATTTTATTACAGCTCCAAAATAGACTCTGGCCCCAAAGCCCAAGCCTCTACACATCTTCAGTTTCAAAAAGGTGGAGAGAAGAGGAGGGGGGTGAAGAAAAAATGAATAGGCCGTAAAGAAAAAAAGAAGAAGGAAGAAGGGCCCAAAAGAATGGCGGCGAGGGAAGGAAAATGAAAGCGAGCCGATTCAATCTTCAAGCACCTTACAAGCGTTTGCGTCAGGTTTCTTGTTTAAAAGGAGAGGTTAGTGAGAGGATGTGGAGGAAGAGAAAAAGAGAAGTGTGGCGAGCGAAGGATTGGGTGGGGGAAATGTCCACGACTCCTCCTCGTTCTCTTCCCCTCTCTCTCTCACACACATTCATTCCTTCTTCTCTCTTTTCCAAACTGTAGTGAAAAGATTAAATTGTTTACGAGTGCGAAGCACGGCTAGCTCAAGCGGATGAGCCAAGAGCGACAGAGATAGACATTCTAATTCGCAGCTGTACTTAGCGCCCCGGTCCCTGTGTGCAACCACTAATTCTTTTATCTGGCTGCAACACTCCGGGCTTCAGCCACATTCAAAAAAGTATACATATATATATATATATATATATATATATATATATATATATATATATATATATATATATATATATATATATATATATATATAGCACGAAGAAGAAGGAATAGAGATCAAGAAAAAGGAGAAAAAGAAGTCAGTGTGAGAAAAAATCTGTTTCTTTACACTGTATAACTGATAAAATAATCTGTACTTGAATACTTGATTTCATTTTTTTTCCTCCTCCCCACTCTTGTCACCCCCCACCCCCAAGCTCACAAAGCAGGGCGTCCGAGTGCAGTCTTAACCCTTTATCTTGACTGAACAGAAAGACATTGCCAGCATCTCTGTCTGTGTTGGGCTTGGGGGTGGGTGGATGGGGGGGGGTGCGTACATGTGTGACCATGTGCAAGTAATATGTGTGTGTAGGCTACATGTTACCATGTGCCGGAATTGGAAAGCTTAATGAGAGACGGACGGACTGTGGGATGTGAGTGTGTGTCTACAAGGCGAGTGAGGTGGGGGGATACAGCATGGAGAAGAATTACTGTTATCTCCCAGGCAGAAGAGGGAAGAGGGGGGAGATAAGAAACTGCTGCAGCTGACAGAGAGAGAGAGAGGCAGAGACAAGGAGAGAGAGTGAATCAGGCATATGAGAAGTCGTGTTTCGATGGGGGCCACCGTTGTAAATTTGCAGGATATTCAGAGCGAGCTAGCCCTGCTTGTGTGACTGCATCCATCTCTTTTTTTTGAAACCAGAGGTCTGCTCTCCTGATAGTGGCATTGTGCATAGCACACTGTATAGAAAGCTCATCAGTGCTGGTTGCCTATTGGGGTGTTATCGGACCTAGTAAGGTAACTGCACGCTTATAGACTGCACCCAGATAATGGGGGGCAAAAGAAAAGAGATAAAGAGGGGGGGACCTCTTCTCATTAACAGCTATCTACTGCACTGCAGACAGTGGGCTGTATTGAGTGCTTCCTATGCCGGGCATAAATTAAAATGCACCCACAGTGAGGAAGTGGAGGGGGTGGGAGTGGAAGAAGTGAGGAAGAGGAGTGTTGTAAATGACAGTGAAGTAGAAGGGTGGGGCAATAGGGTGTGTGGAGGGACACTGTGGAGTCTGGCTTCAGTCTGACTGAGCCCTGCCCACAGATTGGAACATGTGTGGAACTTGACCACGAGGATATGTGTGTTGGTGCCTGACTGACTCCACAGCTGGTCATACTGAGAACTACACATGTTCATTCTGCTGTGGACTATATCCTTTTCAGGTTCTTGCCCTTTTCTGCTTAAGTGTCTTAAGCTGCAGTTCCACTAATGATCTTTAAATGCTGCTTCCAAAAATGATTTGAATATAATACAAAAACACCACAAATACATTTTTATTGACAGGACATAAAGTATTTTGGCCACTTTTTTGCAGCTTAAAAAATATATACAGCATGTTTTTCAGAATTGGTTAACACTGTCCACTCAAAGCTAGAAGAAGGTTCAGATCTCGGCCTGGGATCTTTCTGCATGTTCTCTCTGTGCATGTGTGGTTTTCTCCAGGTTCTCCGGCTTTCTCCCACAGTCCAAAAACATGCTGAGGTTAAGTGGTGATTCTAAGACTCTAAATTGTCCGTAGGTGTGAATGTGAGTGTGATTGTTTGTCTCTATGTGGAGTCGTGTGACAGACTGGTGACCTGTCCAGTTGTCCTCTGCCTTCACCCTAAGTCAGCTGGGATAGACTCCAGCTCCCGCATGACCCTACAGAGGATAAAGTGGTGCATAGAAAATGGATGGATTTTGTTTAGCCATAACTTTGCTGTTGCAAAGCAGCTGCATTTATGCCATATTGGAGTTCCCATAACTATCAGTTTCCCACTTGTGAATAGCATTCATGTCAATACCTGAGTCAAAAAATCTGAAGGAGAAAGTACCAAGAAAGCACCAATATATCTGATGCACCAGTGTCTGCAAAAGCAAACAGACATGGTTGTCTTCTGTCAGTTTGTCTGTTGTTAAGGTAATTGAACAGAAATTCTTTTTAAATCTCATACATTCAACTACCCTTCAAAACAACCAACAAGGTTATGACATTTTGTTCCAATTACAGTCCTGCATAACAGATATCAGTAGATTTTTTGGCAAACATTTCACTTGCTAGGCAGTATGATAAAAAATCAGCTATGGTGGGGGGGGGGTGATAATTATCGGTAATTATTATTATCATTCATTGTTTAATAAAAAATGAAGCAGCAACAGAAACCCAACAGGAAAAATCTCATCTGGTGTGTAGATGGATGATCACCTCTGTGTATTGTCCTGTCTTCTGTAAATCTTGCTTTAGTTAGTTTCACAAATAGCATTTCTATTGACTTTCATCCAAGAAGTGTCCCAGGCCTGAGATGTAACATGTGTCCCTAAACAGGGAATATATAGGAAGGTCAGCTGACTGACTTGTCATAATCACAACAGAGTCAAACAAAGGATGACAGGAATGCATTAAAGGTGGAACAGGCATTACTTTTTTGGCATCATTAGGAAAAAATCCCAAACTAACCTTCCAGCATATTGTAAGTCGAAAGAGCAAACTAGACTTCTGCACTTCTTCTGGGCTTTGTTTTGTGTAAGAGAAACCAACCTGTGATGAGGAAGCGTAGCCAATCATGGACCTCTTCATCCAGAGCAGGTGAGAATATTAATTGCAACACATTCAGCAGGTGCAATGGGATAGATGGAGAACTTTTAATGAGGGAAACAGGGTTTGAATCCTGCATGAAGCCAGGATAATGTTGACTTTTAGCTTGACTATTTTACATTCAAGTATTTCCATGACATTAGCCCACAGCTGTCTAAGACAGGCACCAGTGCTCAATATTGGCAGCTAAAAACAGAAATTTTGAACATCAGCATCAGACAGTTTGTTCAAACTCCTTTTGTCTCTATGGTGTGAAGCACATGACATGAGGAAGGTTATGCCTCAAGGCTGGACCTTTTATTAATGATGAATGTTGCTGAGATTCTGAATAAGCTTTTTGCAGCTGTCACTGAACCCAGGAGTTTTAGTTTCACATCAGCTGTTGATTGGCCCTGAATGACATTAATTAATGAATCATTTAAACTGAAAAGCTGATTAAAATTTGCTAGTGTAACAATATTGAAAATATTGTTTTCATGTGGTTAAAGTCAAACGTACATACTGGACTAGAAATCCTGCCCAAGGTGCCCCCCTCCCTCATTATCATAATGTCCATCTGAATCCCCAGTGACATGTGTTTTGCTTGATTATAGTGGGCTGCAGCCCTCAGTCTGTGCTCGCTGAGGTTTACATATCAAACAGGTAATCTCTGAGCCAGTTGTCAACTCAGGGGCTGAGAGTTCAATCTGGCCCGAGGTGCTGTGCTGGGAGGGGGTGGCAGCACGCCTGTCTGCATATTGATACCAATGCAACGTTCGTTTTACGGTGACAGTGGTTGTATTCCCATTCACATTCTGTCTCTTTCTCTCTTGTGCTGTACAGAGACATGGTGATGAGGAGGGAAAATGCAGTCAGCCTTGAAAAGAGCAAAAAAAAAAAAAGAAAAAAACAATACTCTCCCTTCCCCTCTTTCCAGACCCCGTTTCCCCTCCATCATCTCTGCTCACACACAAGCCTGTGCAAGCAGGCCGAACATATAACGACACCCTGCCACATGGTGCACTTTTAGTGTGTGTGTATGCATGTGTGTGTGTGGACAAGACAATCATCAGCTGGCAGAACCCACGTCTGCCTGATAAACCACCTCTCTCACTCCTACTCTCTCCCTGTCTCTTTCTTGCTCTCTTGCCTCCCCCCTTCACAATAGAGTCTGCACCTTCATTTGCATGGTGCAATTGGCTCTTGGCGGCAGTGTGTTGTGGCCAGACAAGTGTAGCATTACGGAGGGAACAAGTTACCATGGGGAAGGTTAATACAGACAATAAGGGAGGCAGATAATGGGAATTGGGTTCCTGTTTTTCAAACCTCTTATCGGCCCCAGTACGAGAAATCAGGCCCCTGCTTTGAATAAAGAGGTGGGGGGGTGTTTAAAGGCCCAGCTCTGTCAAGAGCGCTGCTGTCATGTCCCTACACGGCCACAGTTTGTTCTGTGACATTTTCACAGATGCACTTGGGGGGATGGGTGGGGGTTTAGTTGATGGTGGTATTGTAGCACTGAGTGATTAAGCCAACCTTGACAAACTTCACTGTCCCTCCTCACCTCCTTTCCCACATTTATCAGTGTGCTTTTATCAAGTATTTTGACGCAGTTGTTTCTTCAGTTGTGTTCACAAGTTGTGTATATCCCACAGGACCTGCTTTTGTGTGACCTTAACATGAAAAGTACAGTGGGCAAAAAGAAACATGCAGCCAAAAATATAGATAAATAGAAATGGCACTGACATTCATATTTTTATTTTTATATGAACATGTGATATAAATTTGCCAGCTTTAAGAAACTGTTGAGCCAATGGTACACACCGTTTTCCTTTGAAATAAGAGATACCTAGTGACTTGTAATTTATGGCAATATAACTTTGTAATACTACACAAAAGACATGTTTGAGTTCTCTTTACCTCTACCCATGCTTGTGCTGTTTCAGGAATTCAATTCAATTCAATTCAATTTTATTTATATAGCGCCAATTACAGTAAAATTGTCTCGAGACGCTTTACAGAATCCATATGCCTGAACCCCCAGAGCAAGCCAAAAGGCGACAGTGGCATGGAAAACACCCTTTTAACAGGGAAAAAAACCTCGAGCAGAACCCGGCTCTAATGTGGGGGGACCCATCTGCCTGCTGGCCGGGTGGGTTGAGAGGGACAGGAGAGGGACAGAAGAGGTAGAGGTAGAGATAGAGTGATAGAGGTAGAGAGGTGGTGGGGGGCACAAGGACCATAAAACACACAGTATAATACATGCATGATAAGACAGATGATACATGCAAAGTACAACTAACATGGAAACTAATTATAGTTTACTGCTATGGTGTATGGCTCTGACATTAAATATACTACATATATAGCTGGTGGTAAATTCAAAAATATGTAGATGAGCAAATCAAGTATAGTAAGGGCAATGCAGAGTAGATCGGTGGAAATGGGCAGCTGGAGGTGGGAGAACAACCACACATCTGAAGCATCTAGCTCTGGGACCAGGGACACTCGGAGAAAGGACACAGAAAGAAACAGAGTGAGTGTAATGCAATAATGGTATATATAGTAAATACATAGGTAGTTAGAGAAGGGCTCAGTGCATCCAGAGAAGTTCCCCAGCAGCCTAGGCCTATAGCAGCATAACTAGGGGCAAACTAAAGGGACGTCAAGAGGGGAAGTCAGTTGTGCAAATGAAAACACCAGCTCACCCCATCAGGGTCCCCCAGTCAGCCCTAACTATAAGCTTTGTCAAAAAGGAAGGTTTTAAGCCTGGTCTTAAAAATAGAGAGGGTGTCCGCTTCCCGAACCCAAACTGGGAGCTGGTTCCACAGGAGAGGAGCTAATAACTGAAGGCTCTGCCTCCCATTCTACTTTTAGACATTCTAGGAACAACAAGTAAGCCTGCAGTCTGACAGCGAAGAGTTCTGCTAGGATAATATGGTACTATCAGGTCTTTAAGATATGATGGAGATTGGTTGTTAAGAGCTTTATATGTCAGAAGAAGGATTTTGAATTCTATTCTAGATTTAACAGGAAGCCAATGAAGAGAAACCAACATAGGAGAAATATGATCTCTCTTGCTAACTCCCATCAGTACTCTGGCTGCAGCATTTTGGATCAGCTGTAGATGTTTCAGAGAGCTATTGGGACAACCTGATAATAAGGAATTACAGTAGTCAAGCCTAGAAGTAACAAATGCATGGACTAGTTTTTCTGCATCACTCTGAGACAGGATGTTCCTGATTTTCACAATATTTCTCAGGTGGAAAAAGGAAGTCCTACAGATTTGTTTTATGTGTGAGTTAAAGGACATGTCCTGGTCAAAGATAACACCGAGGTTCCTCACAGTAGTACTGGAGGCCAATGTAATGCCATCCAGAGTAACTATATGCTTTGAAAGCAATTCTCTAAGATGTTTGGGGCCAAATACAATGACTTCAGCCTTGTCTGAATTTAGTAGTAAGAAATTATAGGTCATCCAGGTCTTTATGTCCTTAAGACAATCTTGCGGTCTAGCTAGCTGATTAGTTTCATTTGGCTTCATGGATAAATACAATTGAGTGTCGTCAGCATAACAATGGAAATTAATACAGTGCTTCCTAATAATGTTGCCTAAGGGAAGCATGTATAATGTGAACAGTATTGGTCCTAAGACAGAACCCTGAGGAACTCCATGATTAACCCTAGTATGCTCAGAAGAGTCATTGTTGACATGCACAAACTGGAACCTGTCTGATAAGTAGGATTTAAACCAGTCCAGTGCTGTCCCTTTAATGCCAATACAATGTTCTAGTCACTGTAATAAAAGTTTGTGGTCGATTGTATCGAATGCTGCACTAAGGTACAACAAAATAAGTATAGAGACCAGTCCATTATCTGACACTATGAGAAGGTCATTAGTAACTTTCACCAGAGCTGTTTCTGTGCTATGATGCACTCTGAAGCCTGACTGAAACCCTTCAAACAAGCTATTCCTTTGTAAATGTTCACATAATTGATTTGCAACTGTTCTTTCCAGAATTTTGGAGAGACATGGGAGGTTGGAAATTGGTCTATAGTTGGCTAAAACATCTGGATCTAGAGTGGGCTTTTTAAGTAAAGGTTTGATTACAGCAGTGTTTCTCAAATAGTGGGGCGCGCCCCCCTGGGGGGGCGCAGAGGCATGTCATGGGGGGCGAGGGCGACTGGGAGGAAAAGGTCCTTCAACACGGAACTAGTTAGCTGAACTATTGTTTTAACGTCGGCCTGTTTTTCGCGGCGTACAACAATACTGAAATTGTGCTGGCCCCATAGACTGTATATGCCATAGATAAAAATAATAATAATAATAATGATCTTCTGTATATACCTATGGTATATGCACTGGCCGTTCAGACTCCGAAGTACAGACTCCTGAGAACGGGAGAACGCATCGTTAATGTGCAGTCGGAACACCAGCGTACTTGATCACGTCACGTACTCAGCTCATCTCCTCCGATTATTTTTACCAGCAATGTCAAACATACGGCCTGTGGGCCAAAACTGGCCCACCAGACGGTCCATTTCGGCCCGCGGGACGACTTTACAAATGATAAAAATTACAACAACATTAACTGTAAATTTGTAAAGCTGTAAATTTAAAATAATTTCTAGAACTTGACAAGTTGTTCTGATCATGAAGTAAAATACTAGATTGTTCAGTTGCAGATACCTGTGACTGAATGTTTTGTTTTTGTAGATAAACTGTTATCTGGCAGTTACAATGCATGTGTAAATGATGAACTGAGGCATAATAGGCTACTGTTGAAACTGAACTTGTTTTCCTTAAGAAATTTCAGGTTCATAATATTTTGTAAAAAGATAGTTCATTAAATGTGAATATTGTCAGAATGTACTTTTTTTAACTAAAACAAAGGTGAAAAGTTGGAGCTGTGGTTATTTATAGGTTATTATGCTGTGATTTTACTGGTGGGGCCCACTGGAGATCAGATTGGATTTATGTGGTCCCTGGACTAAAATGAGTTTGACACCCCTGATCTTTACTGTGAAAAACAACAAAATGGAATCAGATAAAATAACACAGCCCTGCATATTCATGTTTTCACAGTTTCATATATATATATATATATATATATATATATATATATATATATATATATATATATATATATATATATATATATATATACACACATATATATATACATATATATATATATATATATATATATATATATATATATATATATATATATATATATATATATATATATATATATATACATATATATATATATACATATATACACACACATAAAGTTATTGAGGGGGCACGAAAGTTTTTTGTCCTCCAAATGGGGGCCCGACAGAAAAAATTTGAGAAGCACTGATTTAGACTAACATATTCTGCCTGCTGCAACCAGGTTTCAGTCAAACAGAACAAATCAATCTGGTGATGAGTTATCAAATCATTTACTAACAGAGATTTTGACGAGAGAGATCTAATATTTAACAGACCACATTTAATTGTCCTGTTTCTTCACTCAGTTGAAATAGTGGTATTAATTTTAATTTGATTTTTATGGTTACTATGTCTTTTGTTTATTTTTTAATTGTTTAATTTATTGAATTTTGGTGGTCGGGGGACAGACACAGTCTCAATAAAGCTAACTGAATTACTGGAGGGTGACAGCTGAGAGGAAACTGCAGAGAGGTGTGGAAGACTACAACTCTGGAAAGGAAAGGTGCAGAACTTTATATTGTGTTGAAAAATTAGCCCACAGTGAGTAAAAATGAGACAGAAACAAAAAAATTCACAGAAGTAAGTAAATGTCTACTATTCTAAATAGAATTAGTCTGAATACAAATTCTACACCCATAACTTTGTAACTAAGTCCTGCCTAGGAACTTGCTTCCCATATCATAAAAGATGGCAATTTATTATTTTATATTATTATAACAATCCAATTTTGTGCAGTCAGCCTTTGTGGCTCAATGCTGTGTTCACATACTGGACTTACCCATTTCCAAATGTCTAAATAGCATTCCTGTCAACATGTGAGTAACTAAAAACTGACATTTAAAAGATATCACTGTATTGAACAAGCATGTTATAGTTACCCCTAACGCATCACTCACTGTTCTGCTGTGTTCCAAACACACTGCCTGGCTAAAAAAAAAATAAAAATAAGTCGCCACCTGGATTTAACTAAGCAAATAGGTAAGACCCTTCCATTGGATAATTACTGCAGTGATGAATATGTTTCAGCTGCAATAACTTATTTAACCCTAGGTGATGCAGTGAGGAGCTTCTGATTTCTTAAACAACCACGTTGGAAGGCATATCCTGTGGTCATGGAAAGGATGTTAATCTGTGTAAGAAGGTTCAAATTATTGGCCTGTATCAAGCAAAGAAAACATCTAAGAAGATTTCTGAAACTACTAAAATCAGGTTAGGAACCATCCAATGCATCATTAAAACCTGAAGGATAGTGGTGAACCATCATCTTCAAGGAACAAATGTGGTCGGTCATGTGGTCTGATGAGTCCAGATTTACCCCGTTCCAAAGTGATGGGTGCATCAGGGTAAGAAGAGAGGCAGATGAAGTGATGCACTCATCATCGCTAGTGTCTACAGGCCTGTGGGGGTTAGGAATATGATCTGGGGTTGGTCAAGTTCAGCAACATCATGTTCCCAAAGAAAGAGGTCAGCTGACTACCTGAATATACTGAATGACCAGGTCTTTCCATCAGTGGAGTTTTTCTTCACTGATGGCATGGACATGTTCCAAGATGACAATGTCGTGATTCATGGGGCTCACATTGAGAATGAGTGGTTCAGGGAGCATGAGGCATCATTTTCACACATGGATTGGCCTCCACAAAGTCCAGTACTCTGAATTTTTGGGATGTACTGGAGAAGGCTTTGCACAGTGGTCCGACTCTCCCATCAATATAAGATCTTGCTAAACAAAAAATGAATGCATCTCTAGACAGAAATGAATGCTGTGACATTGCAGAAGCTCATCGAAACAATGCCACAGCGGATGAGTGCCATACTTGAAGGCAGTTCAACAAAATGTTAGCATGCAACTTTTTTTTGTCAGTGTACATTTCTGCATAGTTGGGATTTATAATGTTTGTAATTTCAGTTCTTGTTTTGAAGAAATATAACTTTCTATTTTGTTTTGTTAGTATTCATTGACAGCAGAGGCCTGTGCTATGAAGAAGGATTCATGGTTATTGAAGTAACTTCAGGTTTAACTCTGGGTTTTCAGGCCTTCGATGTTGGTTTCATGAGGTACATCACCATGGTAAGTTATGCTGTACACCTAACCTGTTCCAGAGCAGCTTAGGTTTGATGTAACACATCAATGTGTATGAAAGCACTACCTACTGACCAGTCAGTTCTGTTGGAAAATGGCATCGCTGTCCCTGAAACATCTGATGGAGTGAGGGGAAGGTAAGAGGTTTTAGAGCTGCTGGTGGTTTCAAAGGTATAGGCATGTACAGTATATGGGAATATAATCCTAAAAGAGACTAAAAGATGACACAGAGGTATCATAGCCTGCATGATGATTATATAGGAGTTGCAGTAAGCCAACCAATTGGTTTGAATATTTTTTGCATTTGTTCTTTACTTGCTCCTATAACTGTTGAGTACCACCAGGGTTGAAACTGGATGGATAGGGCTAAAAATGTTTTACAGGCCAAATGAATGTGACTGAACATCAGATTGCTGATTCATTCTTAATCACAAAAATACTCTCATGTTTTATTAGACTACGTGATTATTTATTCTTTAAATAATTCGTTTTTTGGTGAGTAGCATAAACAGCCATGATTTTGTTATATAACGCAATGTATAATAATATTAAAATGATCTTACTTAAGAAACCTACATTTAAACAAATATTTACATAACTGAAATTATGGTCAGCTGTACTGATGTCTGAATGATGAGGGAGTGATCACGAAAAGTCTGAAAATTTATATTGAAACTGTTTTATTTTTATTTTTTATTTGCCAGCTTTCCTACCTGCTTTAGCTGCCACACTTGTGTTTCTTTTAGCCTGTATTATATCTTAAACTTGAGGATTATTATCTGTTCTTCTCGTGAGAAAATACACAGCTATACAAGTGACCACAAATGCAATTGGTCATCACAATTTTGATATGAATGTGCATGTTCAGAGCACATTCAACTTTTGGTTGACTTGATAAACAGCTTCAGTTAGGTTCAGCGAAGCCAGATAATGAAAACATATCCTGGATAGTACTTCATAGTACAGCCCTCTGGAATCTGCTGCACTGAATAAAAGGCAGCAGCACAAAAAGACATAAGACTGGCAGTCCCCATCTTGAGTTGTCAAATGACATTTGCAAATGCTAAAAATGGAAATCTCCTCAGCATGACAGGTAGAAGTGAGTCCATGGGCAAATTTTTAAAAAAAATCTTTCTCCATATTTACAAAGATACAACCATTGGTAGAGGGTGATGATGACCATATTTTAATGATTTCAACAAACCACAATGCTCCTCTAGGATGCCCCTCCAATGATCTGCATCTTCATTTAAATTCTCAACTGTTACCTCCCTCTTCTATCCTCCCCTTTCCTCCTATCTCACTCCCAGTCCTCCCAGCAGGTGAACACAGCCAATTACCAGGCACTCACACAGGTCCTAACAAGAATACAATGGCTGTGCATTTTTCATCCCATACTTTAGCAGGAGGTTTTAGAAGGAAGGTAGGGGGTAGAAAGGAGAGGAGAGAGATTGGAGCTATGATGGTTTTCTGAGTCACTGTAGATGGGAGTTGATGGCAGTCGATGCTGTTAAGGATGAGAAGGGGGCCAACTGAACACCTCACGTGTGGAATTAAGTTTGAGCCCTGGGTTGTCTGGCTTCTGTGGAGAATGTGTGTGTGTGTGTGTGTGTGTGTGTGTGTGTGTGTGTGTGTGTGTGTGTGTGTGTGTGTGTGTGTGTGTGTGTGTGTGTGTGTGTGTGTGTGTGTGTGTGTGTGTGTGTGTGTGTGTGTGTGTAGAGGGGAGTGGGTTAGATGGACCAGTGATGGGAAAGAGTTCTTAATCATCCCCCCACAGTCAGTCATTGGTACTCTTGTCAAATGGGTCCCATCATCATGACATTTAAAATATTCATTAATTATCTCGCTGACTTGATGAGCTTTTTCTGATGCTTATAACCCCTGACACAGACACACACTCACACACACACACGTGCACACACCTTACTCTGAAATAAATAAATAATGGGAAGATGTGTTGCTCCCCATTGTCTCGCATCGTTTTGAAGGAGCGGTTGTTAGATACTTTATGGCCTATTGTAGGACTGTAGCCATTATGTTGGAGCTGTCTGAGAATTATGGGGCCATTGTTAATGTAAATGTAGTTCTCCAGCCCCACTCGTCTTCCTATCTATCTAATGTCTCCTTTGCTGAGCTCAGAAGGGGCAGTATTTTGGATATGCGACAGTTTGCGTAACCTGCCTGCCAATCAAATCCAATCCAGTGTGTATTGATATGAATACTGTCCTCCATCATGGAAGGGGCTAAAACAGAGAAATGTATGAAGATAATATGCGGGGAAACAACAGAGAATCTGTGGTGGTGGAACGTGTAGTTGTAAATAGTCACATAAGTGTTTCTGTAAATATGAAGACAGAGAAAAGCTATTTAGGATTTGCAAATGTGAGGATTTGTTTTTCTCTTCCACAAATAAAACACAAAAGTGACACATTCTCAAATTCTTCATTACAGGTGGATATATGTTATCATAAGAAAGACAAATTATGAAACTCAGGTGCGCACATTTTTGCAACAGATGCTGCAGTGAATATGGTGCAAAAACATTCACACACCTTTATTAAATGTGATGAACTAAAACTCATGAACAACATTTGCACATTTGTTAATCAATGACAGAATATTTTCTCACAAGATTTTTTTCTTGGATATGTTTTATTTCACAAAGACAAGATACTAACTACAATAGTTAGAATTTGCCAGAATGGGTCTAATATCCTATTTTTTATTTATTTATTTTGCTCACAAGTGACTTCCATGCACTTGTATTTTTGCACCACATATCTCTGAATATTGGAGCCAAAGTGACTTGTGCATCTGTAGAGTCAGGGGTGGCACTGTTCAGAGCTCAGACGACTTTTGACCTATCAAAAGAGCTGTTTGGACATCTGACCCAAGGTGCCTGAATGGAAAAACAAAAAAAAAAACAATATGATTAACATTACATTTTCAACCATGTGTCACTTGAAAACATTGGATGATCCCCAAGGTTTCCCTTAGTGCTGTCCATGGGTTTCCCCAAAAGCCACCTGATAGGTTAACTCCTCTTTGGTCAGTCAGACTTTGAGGGTGGATGGTATGATAGGGAGAGAAACAGGTCAGAAAATCACACAGACCTCTTTTGGTTTCATAACTGAATGTAAATTGGTCTGACGTTCAGCTAAAACAACATTTGTGTCGATTTCTGTAGTTAAATGCTATTCACTAAACAAAGGCCTACTTAAGTTAAGCTAACAGTTCTATTGAGATATCTGGCAAGCTCAAGTTCATTTAAACTGTTGAGTTAGCTAGGTGGTTTGGGCAGAATATCAAATAAACTCTAATGAATCTAGAGCTGTGTAATACCAGCTACTCTGGTCACTCTCAGCTATAACATCACTATTGTCTGTATATTGTGGAATGTAAATGAATTGGCTTTTCATGTAATTATTACAAAGACTGGCCCATGTATATCAATGTATTCACTGTAATATTCTGTCCTCTTTAGTGATATTCTGCCTGTTATATGTAACAAGGTTTCAGTTAGGACCTAGAAGCAGAATAGACACAGCAGAAAGTAGTCTTATTAAAAACAGTTGAACTGATGAAGCGGGCTGAGTGAGGCTGGAGTTGTCTGTTGATATGGTGACTGGGAAGGAATCATGGCAGGGTTGGGAGGCTGAGTGAGGTGACTGACCAGAGAGTAATATGTGGCAGGGGAAGCTGTTGGTGAAGAGGTGGTGGATTATACAACCAGAATGGAGTAGCCATCTGAAAATTGTATTCCTGGAGACAGCTGATGGTTGAGGAAACCAGTTAGTCAGGAGGATGATGTCAGCAGGAAATCAGAAGAGGCAGTTGACCTGAGACAGATAAAGGCACAAGTTAAACAGAGTTTCAGAGCAACATGAGGAAGAAGGCCAACAAGAGCTAAAGTTGATAGACAAACTGCTGTGAAGACTGGAGTGAAGAGCTTAGAGGAACTAACTAGTGCAGGAGCTGGACTGTTGGTTGTCACCACTCCTAGAAGCACACACATACGCACATAAGCAGTGGACAAATGAGAGATATTAGGGAGAAAGAGGAAAAATAGCAGAGGCACAAGGAAGGTACAGCCAAACCATGACATTAACACCTCTGTTTTTAGATTTGATTTACTGATACACAGCAGAGTAGACTTTCAGAAAGGGTTCATTGTTATTAGTTGGACAGTAAAACTAGCTCATGTTGCTACATTCAGAACAAAGGGTGTTCAGTAAATATCAGTCATAGGCCTACTTTTAATAGTACGCACAGACAGCTGCAGACCTCGCGCACACAGAGTAGTCCACTAAAGTCTGCTTTGAAGACGCCATTGCATACATGCGCAGTAGCTCATATCATTGTATTCCATGCATGCACTCTACTGCTGAGCATGTGCACGATTGCTTTGTAGCATAGTCACCACATGGAAACAAATTTTGGGTTACATGCAGACATGTGTGAAAGGGTCCCTGTTAACTTTGAATGATGACAGTATTTTCTTTACCCATACTAGACTCCTGTGCCCTCATTGAAAGAATAACACCAGCTTTAGAAAGAGGTGAGCTCCTCATTTGTGCTAGAAGCTATAGTTATAACAGCAGCAACAAGCACAACACACCTATGTTTACACAGAAATGTACTTTTTGTGTTTTCTAAACATTAATTAATAGTCATACTGAAGGTGGGCCAAAGTGTTAATGGGTGTCGTGTTTTGGCAAGAAAGTGTCAAGTGTATCTCACGCTCTACTGCATCAGTTTTGTCTCATTTTTATGGTTACAGGTGTTCAGGTCTAAGTTACCGCAGTACCGTTTTTAACCATTTAAAAACAATTTTGAATTTTTGTCAGTGTGATGCTTTTTTACTCATGTATTCATACACAGAAGACATCACTAATGACATTGAAAAACAGGAGATAAAGTCAGCAGCAGAATTCTGAAATGATCAGTATCGGTTTTCAAAAGACACACAGTCATGGCCGACCAGATCAGAGACTTCATGAATAAAAATAAATGGGGATAGATTTCCTCCTGGGGAATGACAACCCATTTGTTTTCATTTTGCAGATGGTCATTGCCCCACGCCCCACCCCACGTTCAGATCACACACTACCTCCTTCTCCCTCAGGCTGCATGTTTCATCCACTTTTCCCTCCTTCCACCAGCATACACTTCCTATTATGCCGTAATAGCAGGAATAGAGGGGTGGCAGTGGGTAAAAGCAATGACCTACTAAGGATCAGACAGTGGATTCACATCTGATTTATCTATGTACCTCTTGATACAGGCTCATTGCTGCACATTATAAAACAAGAGCATGGTTGTTATGGTTCTTATGAAAGGTGAACACAAAGGTATTTTATTTGTAAAATGTGACCTTGTTGATAAAACTGACACCTGAACCAGCATGTGCATTATTACTGATGAAAATTATATAAAACAGTTAGTTTTAATAAGAGTGACATGTGCAAGCTTCTTGAGGCAGTCAACTTGCACTGCTCTGCTAGCACACATGACATATATCACTATCAATGCATCATCTACCAAACACACCATCCCAATCTGGCAGATAATTAAGCTGCCAAAATGCCCATATCTTCTTCTGATACACTATATTGCCAAAAGTATTCGCTCACCTGCCTTGACTCGCATATGAACGTAAGTGACATCCCATTCCTAATCCATAGGGTTCAATATGACGTCGGTCCACCCTTTGCAGCTATAACAGCTTCAACTCTTCTGGGAAGGCTGTCCACAAGGTTTAGGAATGTGTTTATGGGAATTTTTGACCATTCTTCCAGAAGCGCATTTGTGAGGTCACACACTGATGTTGGATGAGAAGGCTTGGCTCTCAGTCTCCGCTCTAATTCATCCCAAAGGTGTTCTGTCGGGTTGAGGTCAGGACTCTGTGCAGGCCAGTCAAGTTCATCCACACCAGACTCTGTCATCCATGTCTTTATGGACCTTGCTTTGTGCACTGGTGCACAGTCATGTTGGAAGAGGAAGGGGCCAGCTCCAAACTCTTCCCACAAAGTTGGGAGCATGGAATTGTCCAGAATGTCTTGGTATGCTGAAGCATTCAGAGTTCCTTTCATTGGAACTAAGGGGCCAAGCCCAGCTCCTGAAAAACAACCCCACACCATAATCCCCCCTCCACCAAACTTTACACTTGGCACAATGCAGTCCGACAAGTATGGTTCTCCTGGCAACCGCCAAACCCAGACTCGTCCATCAGATTGCCAGATGGAGTAGCGTGATTCATCACTCCAGAGAAGGCGTCTCCACTGCTCTAGAGTCCAGTGGCAGCGTGCTTTACACCACTGCATCCGATGCTTCCATTGCACTTGGTGATGTATGGCTTGGATGCAGCTGCTCGGCCATGGAAGCCCATTCCATGAAGCTCTTTGTGCACTGTTCTTGAGCTAATCTGAAGGCCACATGAAGTTTGAAGGTCTGTAGTGATTGACTCTGCAGAAAGTTGGCGACCTCTTCGCACTATGGACCTCAGCATCTGCTGCCCCCACTCCTACAGTTTACATGGCCTACCACTTGGTGGCTGAGTTGCTGTCGTTTCCACACACTTCCACTTTCTTATAATACAGCTGACAGTTGACTGTGGAATATTTAGGAGCGAGGAAATGTCACGACTGGATTTGTTGCACAGGTGGCATCCTATCACAGTTCCACGCTGGAATTCACTGAGCTCCTGAGAGTGACCCATTCTTTCTCAAAAGTTTGTAAAAGCAGTCTGCATGTCTAGGTGCTTGATTTTATACACCTGTGGCCCTGGAAGTGATTGGAACACCTGATTCTGATTATTTGGATGGGTGAGCGAATACTTTTGGCAATATAGTGTATGTCAGGTCCTCTGCTGCTGCTGCTGCCCCCTCTTTCAGCTTTCTCAGGCTGTTTTTCATCATGTGATTGCTGTTTCACCTGCTGGGTGTGTTGGTCGCCATGTTTTCTCTTTGATTCAGAGAGTAAATTTTAATCCTCTGAAGTAGTTGGCTTCCCTAAACTCTGCTTCACTCTGTTGAGGCTTGCTCCAAAACTGAATCAGATGCCCATCGTGTGCACAACAGCTCTCCTTCACCTGCATCGACTGCAAATGACAGCCACAGTGCATGTGTTAGTGTGGATTGTCCACTAATCCCAAGGATGGCGATTTGGTTCCTGGCCCCTCTGCATGTTGAAGTGTTCTGGGGCAAGAGACTGAACACCAAGTTGTTGCCAATGGGAGGTGAGCACCTTGCAATTGCTGCTCTAATGCCTTTGGTGTGTGAGTGCATGAGTGAACGAATGTATGAGAAACATTACAAACTCTTGAGATTTCCTACAACCACAGTGCAAGAGTGCTATATCTGGTCTGGATGAGGCATGTAAACCCGCAACACCTCAGCTCCACCCTCCTTAATCATTAGGAGGTCTTCAGTTATCTCAAAATTCAATACAGCTCCATGAATGCCTATGAGTCCTACCTGAATACAGAATTCAAATTGCAATTCTAATTTGCACTAAATTAGAGCAAATTATGACACTAATTTAACTCTGTGTCATAATTTGCCCGAATACATTCCCTAGAAAACAACACAATTTCCCTTCCTTGTTATGTATGCAACCCAGGCCCTCCTTTTCAACTTTTGAGGCAGCTCAAGCTGCCTTGCTTCCTGACTGCATCACACCAAAGAGGATGTTGGGAACTGCAGTTCCAGCTCTATCTCCTTCCTTTAAGTCTACTATCTGCATTTATTTCAGCAGGTGCACCCTGTGTGTCCAAGGAGGATTCGTGCCAGCTCAAGCCAAAGATTCCTAGCAGATTTATGCTTACCAAAAGTGACGTATGTATGTAAAAACCTGCATTCTGCCCTTCAGCCAGATGTAGAAGACGAGCTCCATATGAAAAGGTTACAAATAAGCCCTATAGATGTTGCTACCAGAAAACATTCATGCAAAAAAACTCTCATCATTGAGCTCTCAGCTCCTTACAATACTTCCATTCAAAGTATAAATAGCTTAATTCTTTAAGATCATTTTCCTTTTCCTACACTTCTATAGATAATGCAAGGCAGATAATGAAGTTGGCAAGGTTTGGTGCATGGCTGAGATTAGCAGAAATTATATATCTAGTCTTCAAAGCAATGTCTCTTCCCCTTTTGCAATCGCAATTTTTCAATGTAAAATAGCACTCAAAGTTTTATTTCTCTGTTAAATTGAAATTTTATTGTCACAGTAGCTCTCACATTGTCAGCACTTTGTTAAAAGCATGATGACTTCTCAATATCACATGCAAATTCCCATTTGACCACTGACTCCTACTCATTGTGTCCTACATGTGAGGAAACTTCTGGATGACCAGATATAGCTGATATTAAATCTCAGCTACAGTTCACTAGAAGGCATATAGAGACTCTGACGTCAACTCAGAGATGGTTATTTGGTCTGATATTATGTTCTATGTTAGGCGGACATCAATCACTGCACATCATAACAAACACGCCATCCCTGTCATGAAGCATAGTGGTTGCAGCATCATGATGTAGGTATGATTCTCTGCAACAAACCCTGGAAGACTTGTAAAGGTAAAGGTTAAAATGAATGCACCAAAGTGTGAGGAAATCTCAGAGAACAACCTCAAGCAATCTGCAGGAGGACTGGGATTTGGAGGAAGATTTGTCATCAAAGACAACAAGAAGTTGGGAAAACATAGTTGGTTCAAAGTATTTCAACAAAAGAAAAAGTTTTTGCTTATATGCTTAAAAGCAGATTGTGAATGGGTGAATGGGAAACACATTAGTATATTCTAACATAGAATTTGGGGTTGTGTCTCAGAAAGCTATGAAAAAATAAGAGTGCACAGCTGAGAATTAAAGTAGCAGCAGCAGAGCTTCAAATAGAGAGAAATTTATTGTTGGGGAGTTACAGTATTTGAACCGGTTTTGTATTCTGTCTCTTGCTGCATCAGCTACAACCTCCCTAAACTAAGCTAAGCTAGCCAGGGCTTATAGTTCAAAACCAGCTCTAAACCACTGTTCTGGCCTTTGGTGAGGATGGAGATTTAGAAGACTGAAGTCAATGTCGCTGCTTTCAACTGGTAATAAATGATTCTTTGGTTCCTGTCAGTGTAGACATTAAAACAAGAGTTATGAATGTATGTAGCTATGGTCCAGTGAATTTACACCAGCAGCATCTCCAGTCTCGACATCTCTACAGCTCTACTGCCCACAGTCATGTCTGTCGGTTTAAGGAGGAAGAAAAAGCAAAGCAAGGTCATAAAAGCAGTTGGTTATGTGACTCCCGTAATATTACAGGTCTAGTACATGACCTGTCACCCTTTTCACTGCCACCTGGTGCCATGAAAATTTTCTTTAAATAATTATAATATGTGATGACACCTCAAACAGGAAGCGGTTAATTAAATTCATTTAGCTCTAATTAAATTAAGAGCTGTGGAGAAGGAACGGGAATGCCTGATATAAAGAAACCAATAAACAGATCTCAGGCTCAGCATGAAGAGAACCCTCCAGTCAACCTGACGGAAA
Source organism: Amphiprion ocellaris (assembly GCF_022539595.1). NCBI lineage: Eukaryota > Metazoa > Chordata > Actinopteri > Pomacentridae > Amphiprion > Amphiprion ocellaris. The sequence goes on along the minus strand of NC_072772.1, from coordinate 24,891,359 downwards.
CAATAACCAAAAATAAAATAATAGTCCATGGCCTGACATCACGCTCCAGTGTATTATTTATCTCAAAGACCTTTATTAATTTTGCTCCTGTTTGTTTTGGTGGGCCAACTATAGCATTAAGAGAAATTGCCTGGTTAAAGATTGATAAGAGCTGGGCCTTTGTGCATGCAGTTTTCATTGTGCTTGCCTGTGTGTGTCTGAATCAGTGTGTGAATATATGTGCTCATCATACTCCTTATGTGCATGTGAATGTGTGCACACATACTTGGACCTTTCAAGTCATGAAAACATCTATTGCTTTCTGTTCTTTCTGTGTGCAATTATCTCTCTCTCTCTCTCTGTGTGTGTGTGTGTGTGTGTGTGTGTGTGTGTGTGTGTGTGTGTGTGTGTGTGTGTGTGTGTGTGTGTGTGTGTGTGTGTGTGTGTGTAAATGCACCATTGCATTGCGTATGTGTGTGTTTGCCTACCTTTGCTTTTGAGCACCTATGAAAATGAAACGGCCATATGTGACCATAAAGGAGGACGCTGGTATTTTTTTGGTAAGTATTTATATTTTTTGTATTGCTAACATTGATGTTACTCAAACAAATGCTTGGGTTTTCATAGTTGGTTTAATGCAGCATCTGATTCTTAGTTTTCAAGATCAGGTTGATAAGCTTTTTGCCCAGGTTGAAGACTGGTGGAGACACACATCAATGTGAGGTAACCAGTTCCTTGAATCAATGGTTACCAATGATGATATTGAATCTCATCTAATCTAAAGATGTCATTTTTGGGGTACAACAAACAGGAATATGAGTGTACCAAAGGGCTGCAGATCCTTTAATGTCAATGATATTTTTAAAAAGGTCAATGTGAAATATTTGACTGTTGTCTGGTCCATGTGTTGGCAAGGTAGCATTGGTACTTCTTGTTTATAAGCAAAAGAAGCTCAAAGTGTAGATGCATAATTGTAGGTAGACTTCAAAATTTCACAGGCTTAATGGGTATCATAGCAGTCTTTTAAGCTTATCAATAAAAACCCTTCATCAGGATATTTAGTATTTAAATCAAGTAGCATGAGGAAAGCAGGTTACTTCATGTGTTGGACACATCTTATCTCCAACTGCTCATGGTGTTTTCAAGTTGTGTAATATTTATTAGGTTGCCACTAAAAACTGCAATGTGTCTGTCTTTTTAGCCAAAAAAGGCCCCTTGTTCAAGGTAATTGAAAGAACATGTCACAATGAGAAACAGTGTTGCTGACTGATGTGCTTTAGTAGTTTTTGGTTTTACTGTTCGTTGGATATACACAATACTTTGACAACTGTAAGCAAAGCTAAAATGTTTAAGAATAACATAAAACATTTTGTAGCTACTTTCAGTCAACATAAAACCCATAACAACATTTAATGGTTTTATCGCTATATTTTGGCTCACATTTTGTTTGCTTCCTTACTCAGTGTTTGCACATACAATGTCTATGTGTATGATGTTGATCTCTCCATCTCATATGTGGTGGTGAGAGTTTGACTGATGGTGCTGCGGTGGCCAAAGTGGCATGAATCCGGAGTAGCAGTCGACAGGGTTCTCCTGCAGGGCCATGCCTGGTATCGATCGACTGAGCCTGACCAGGTGTCTGCCTGGAGAGAGGGAGGCAAAAAACCGAGATCAGCCATGCAGACAGAAAGAGAGAAGGACTGAGGGGGGGAGAGAGGAGGATCTGACCAGCTGAGTTGACCACAGGGACTAATGTCTGGTAGCTTTTTAAGGAACTAAAGGTACCTGCATGCTTTATGTCTTGTGAGGATTAAGCAAATTAGTTAGCTGAAATTTCAAAAAGCAATAACTGTCTTATGTCTTATTATATATTTACTGCATACAACACTAAAAACAATGACAACCGTAACAAAATTTTAAGGTAGATGTTGACATTTTGGCTGTTAGAATTTTACATGTCCATTTTCCCATCTCCTCTTTTGCCTTTTTCCAAACATTGCGGCTGAGCAGGATTTATTCTGTGAGGTCATTTGCTGCGACTTCTTTTATGTGAGTGGTGTAAACCCTTAACAGGCTAATGCATTAACAATATCCTCTTTTAAGAATCCCAACCTCCTCCCTCCCTTCCATAGCCTGCAAACAGCTTAAGCAGCCAGTCACCTCTTTTCCCTGGCATTAAATTGTGAAAGTAATTGCAACCCTCACTCCATCCCTGTTGCCACTGTCTCCTCTCTTGTAGTGCTGAGATGCTTTTGATGCCCCCACCCTCCTGTGGTAGTTAAGGGTAAGGGCTTCAATGTGTCTTATCTCAAATTCATCATGACTTCAACTGATCCTGGGTCACCGATAGACAGCAATAACCCTCAGAGGAGGCTTTTATTATAGTCGGTGAATAGGTGGGTTTCAGAAAGCAGATAGTCTGGTCAGACACAATGTCCACATGGTGTGGAAGATCTATGCTATATAGCCAAAAATGTGTGGACATACTCATCTGTGGAAGTACTTGACTATTTCACCTGAGTGTGATCACAAGTGTGCTCTGTTGCCACTGTTTGATGCCCATCAGTGATGTCATGGGGTCTCCAAGAACCTTTACATGTCATTGCATCAAGTTAAAAGGTAAACCACAGGAGGTCAGCAAAATACAAGGTTTCAGTCAGGTGTTCAGTTAGTCTTAAAGTAATACCTATATTATTATTACTATGACTGGGGTTGTTCCAGTCACTGATGACTCACTGATTTATATTTCAGATGACCAGTTTGTGTAGGGAATAAGCATGTCTTTCTATTGTCTGTAATTTGTAATCCTTCCACGTGCTAGGTAATCCATCATGGAACCATGATGTTATTTTAGTATACCAAAACTGCAGATTACAGATTTATAAAGATGACCAGAGAGGTCAATGCTGTGTCCTGGGGATGTTTAAATGTAGTGTAGACCCTTCAGATTAAAATTTTAAAAAGCCTCTATGCCTCTATTTGCCTTTCTTGATTACTTGGGTGACATGTCTGCAGACACAAACATTTGCACATAGTTTTTTGTGCTGGAAAAAAAAACGAATTTAATAAATTTACATCCTTCTATGTTTTTTCTTTCGACTTTGTGGCCTCATAAATATTTCTAATAATATGCTGCATTACAGCTCCAACAGCGCAGCTTGTGTTTTCTGCTCCTTCGTAGTCATTTTAGGTTTCCATGGGTATTTTCTTGTAATGTTGCATTTTTTTCTAGTTGTTCTTCGTCTTCATAGCCAGTAATCCATCCATTCTGCAGACTTTGTGTTCATCACATCCCTCAGTCATTTCATGTATTGGTTTTATCTATTTAGTTATTGGAGAAACAATGTCAACATGAGAATTGATAACTTTTTGCTTTAGTTCTGTACAGTAGTGTCACGTAAGTGTAATGTGTGTGTGTGTGTGTGTGTGTGTGTGTGTGCACTTTCTTTCTTTCTTAATTCTGCATTGTTGCACACATATTTCAATCATGTTATGTTCTTTTAATTCTTATTCTTTTTGTTATTGTTTTTTGTTTTTTGTTGAATTAGGGCATTAGCAATAAAGTATGGTAACTCTTTGTTGCTTCATGTATTTTGGTTATACATTACATCTAAGTACAATAGCTTCAGATGTGCATGTAGCAGCAGTGCCAAATGTCAAAACCACACATGCTGGCCACATGGTGAGGGGAGATTTCCCCGATTAGATTTGCAAATCAAAAACCAATGCATATGACATGCAAGAATTAATTTGTTTTATATTCCTTGGTTACATTTTTGGTGGAACACATTTTGAAGATTTAGAATGTATTTGTGCCTGCTGTTCCCCACTATTATATGCTTCAATTCATACATCTATTTGTGAGCCCATAAAACAGGCATTGACTACCCATGTAAATTGTGTTCCCCACAATAAATTATATGCATACTTGCAAAAATACATAACTGCTGTCGGTCTCCCCACTCCATGTCACCGGCATACTAATAACGCCGTACTAGGAGGCCAATGATGCCACTTCCATTATTTTTCCATTTAGCCATAATTTTGCAGAGGAAGTAAGACTTGGTGAAATTGCATCCCCCCCCCCACCCCCACCCCCACCCCACCCCGTACCTGATTCCTACCATCCTTGCTTCTTCTCTCACAGGCTGGCTCTATATCTCCGAGTCCCTGCTTTTTCTCCCCTTCTCATTCAGCTTCTGAGGCACATAGGGGTTGTTTTCATCCCAGTGAGTGGATAGAAAACGCTAGTGACCTGTGCACGCCTTTGGTTCAGTGGACAATTTTGTCTCAAGCTGTGGAGGCTACAAGCTCAGGGGTTACAGGTCAAGTTATCCCACAGTGAAATGGACACCATAGAAAAGTAATGCAGCCAAAACCTGCTTTGTATGCCTGACTGATACAAAGTAGACTGGTGTATCTGGAATCCTTTATTGTTGCTTTAAAAAATAACTGAAAAGATATTGCTTTTTTTCTTTATTTCTTTTTAGCTGCAGCTTACACTGCTAATTATATAGTGCAGGATCTCCTAAATAACCAGGGTGCAAATAAGAAATGTATGTTCTATCTTTTAGCTGCAAAATGAGGCACCCATGGTCTGAGAATCTACCAGTTAGCTAGTTAGAATGATATTGTTTCTTTAAATATAATATTCTCAGTAAATAATTAACTAAACTGGCCTATTCTGCACAAAATGATGCAGGTATGTTTACACTAAATGTGTAAAAATTAGCCTGTTAATTAATGTTAATGAGATCACTGGTTGATTTGAGAGCTGGGTCCTGATGCAGAGAACTCGAGAGGTCCTATTAAAAATTCAGGGTCATCCACCAAACAAACTGAACCTGTGTTATGTCATCTCACCAACCCATGGCTCTGGCCAATCACATACATGAAAGACCCTTTACTGCTTGTAAACTCCTGACTGAAGAAAGAATATATATCAGATGAAAAACACACTGCACACGCTGGCTCATATGAGAAAGGGTTTCACTGCTCTGCACTGTTTCACTCATTATATATATATATATATATATATATATATATATATATATATATATGTATGTATATATATATATATATATATATATATATATATATATATATATATATATATATATATATATACATACATGTGTGTGTGTGTGTGAAAATCACAGATGCCAGCTGTGACCGTGTTATTTGGAAAGGAATTTGAACAAAATTAGAACATATTTAATTTTCTTTCTTTAGTAAAGATTATTTCTATACTATAGATGTCAGTGCATCCATTGATTTTGTGTCAAAATAGCACAGAGCACATAGTCTGTGCAGGATGTGTGTGGATGGGTGTGTGTGATGCTTGAGGATAGCTGGCCAAGAGGGTTTACATACAGGAGGACTGAAGGTCACCAGAGATGCTGAGCACATATACATGTGGCACAATACGGACACTCAGACACACACACACACACACACACACACACACACACACATAGATAGGCATATATATGGAGCTTCCACACAGCTCTTATGGTTGCGGAAAACCAATAAAATTGCAAATTTCTCTTCATATTTTTACAGTATCCTAAATAAACATCCACCAAGCTTTGCTTTCTCTCTCTTGCTCCCTCCCTCTCATTCTCTCTGTCTCTCTCTCTCTCTCTCTCTCTCTCTCTCTCTCTCTCTCTCTCTCTCACCAGCATTAAATATTAATCCATACGTGGCTGGGATGACTCCAATCAGAGGAGAGTGGACGTATAGGAGAATGTGTCTGTCCCTCTGTCAGTAAACAGAAAGACCATCCAGCACCATCCCCTCCTCGGTAAATTCCTGGAATGTGTATTGATCAGTTGTCCAACTTGTTGCTAAACAAGCTGCATTATATCCATCACAGATCATGGACCAAATCTGGTTTTGTTAAAGAAACAGTCCAACATTTTAACCAGATATGAAGGTCAGTGTCAGCTTCATGCATGTGTAGTACTTACCATATCCAAGCTATCAATATATCACTTTAAGTTCCATAAATTCCCTCAGTACAGAGGGAGGTACAGTACTTCCAGAATCTGTAACAACTTATCTTAGCACAAAGGCACTTAGCAGAGGGTCCTGTTTATCAGGCTTCAAGTGAGAGGAAAAACTCCCAACAGCCCCAAAGTCACAGAATCATCACTGTCCCACAGTAAAATCAACATAATGCAGGTGTTCCTGGGATTTGCACTGATTTCTGGCACCAGAAGGATTCTTCTGTCATTCAAACGGGACTGTTTCAGACTCACTTCCCAAACACACAGTGCTGAGAATTTTTGTGCTCCCACTGTAGGAAAACTCATATTTACATCTTGCTGTATTGAACAATTTTCATCTATGTTGAATATTTATATATGTCATGTATTTATATGTGACATATATCATATATTTCAGATTTTATGTTTTTTATTTCCATTGATTTTATATCTTGAATCCGCAGTGAAACGAGACTGCTGAATTATAACAACATAAATTAATTTAAAAAGCAAAATTGTTCATAAAAAGAGAAGTTATTAGTTATTTCAGCCGTGAATTATTTTGTATTAATTTCCAGAAAAGTACCAAAGTGCAAAATAAGCTTTCTTACCTAACTTTATAAAAAACAAACTCAATCAAAATACAGATAAAAATATAGACTGTAAATGCAGTGTTGGATTATGAGGGTGATAATATGTACTTCAGCTTAGATTTCTCTACTGCACAGTGCTGATGATGGTGTGCATGTCTGATCACCCTATGAATGCTCAGAACTAATTTTATTAAATGTTTTTACACAACTGATTTGATGCAGGTCAGTCAACAGATGATGTAACACTGAAGATCCACACACACACACACACACACACACACACACACACACACACACACACACACACACACACACCAAAGGAAATATGCATTTACCTGCGGTTTATCTTCTCGCTGCTTTCTTTCCTCCTCTGCACACTGTAGTTTATGAGAGGCTGTACACAGCAGTGAAGCCACAAGGGGCAGCAAAGGTACATGTGACAAAACCTGCAGCTTGGATCACTTTGAAAAGAAAGAAAGAAAGAAAGACAGACAGACAGACAGACAGACAGACAGACAGACAGACAGAAAGAAAGAAAGAAAGAAAGAAAGAAAGAAAGACAGACAGACAGACAGAAAGACAGAAAGAAAGAAAGAAAGAAAGAAAGAAAGACAGACAGACAGACAGACAGACAGACAGACAGACAGACAGACAGACAGACAGACAGAAAGAAAGAAAGAAAGAAAGACAGACAGACAGACAGACAGACAGACAGACAGACAGACAGACAGACAGACAGACAGACAGACAGAAAGACAGAAAGAAAGAAAGAAAGAAAGAAAGGGAAGTAAACAAAAGCACCAAGTAAACAGAGAAAGATCAAGCAAGATGCAAGATATAGAGAGAAAAAGACAAAGCCCGACAGAAACAAACAGACTTAATAGGACAGAAATAAACAAGCTGAGGCCTAAACACAAACAACAAACCAACACAAGAAAAGAACAAATAGAAATCAATGCATGAAAGAGACAAAAAGCAGAAGCAAAGAAAAGCAAACAAAATCAGAAAAAATAAGACAAAGCATGGAATAGAAAATGAGAAGAATAAACAGAAGACTGACACAACACAATAACAACAAGTATGCAGAAATCAAACTGTCAGGAAAACTATGATTTTTTTTTAATAGAGAGAAAAATTATGTGGAAAGTTTTTGATGTATGTAATAAATGTTTAGACATATTTGCAATTTCTATCACAGACACACACACACACACACACACACACACACACATACACATTTTCCCTTGTGTACTTTGACACACTCACACATGTCAACATACACTACCAGTGAAACTGGTGCTATCAGCTGTGGTTGCCACCCATGAATAATACTGACTGCCTGCACAGAAACACACACGGTGGTGGGTAAACTCACTATGCCCACCTGTCACATCCTCTCTGACTGAGCCTGATCACAGCAGCACAGATCGCCATCTGAAAAACAGCACTAAGACATTAGTTACATACACATGGTGTATGTGGGATAATGCATGCAGCTCAGTGGAACCTTCATGAGAACGAGGAACCGTGTTGTAAAGTCCTCCTCTGAACCAACCAGGAAAAATTCAGTTAGAAAAAGTCATATCATTATGCAAACATTTATTTAACAGGACTGGCTGCACTGTTAGGGGGGTTAGGGGAATTAAGGTATGCTATTTTACTGATGTTAGCACTATGGCACGAATGTTTCTGCAGGAAGTACCAGTGAAGAGGTGCACATTTAGGTCACTTCAACATAACAGATCTAAACCTTTAGGCATGATTTAATTGTTGTTTTCACAGCACAAATACCCGGTTTTCTGTACCCTTGATAGTAATTGCTCACCTGTGCTCTCAGTTAAGTTTAAATTTGCCTTGTCTATAATAATGCCGACCTTAAAGATAAAGATATTCAGCTCTGATATGGTCCCTCCACCGCCAGATGGAAATTAGAAATGTAATACACATACTCAATGCAACAGTACATACAGATTGTTTTTAACATTCTCTCTCCTGACACAATTTTCAGAAACATTTCTTGTTGCTAAAGATCACTTATTTATCAGATCTGACTCTGTTCAAAATGTGTGGAAGTCCATCTGTCTGACATCTGTCTGGCTCAACAAGTACACATTTTCCTTTTGAAGATGTAAATCTGTGTAAATATTGTGTAATTATCTCATAAAGTCTCTGAACTCTAAAATAACTTGGCACTGTGGTTTTTGACAAACACTACTTCACATTTCCTGTTCTGGGAACAAGTCACCCAGTGCAACAATATGTTTCTAAGAGCTGTTAGACAATAATGTTGCTCTGTGGTACAAAGGAGGAAGCGATATAAGGCTTTGATAGATATAGAAGAACTAAAATGCAAATTATTTCGATCAATGTATAATTCAGATGAACTTTTATTTCTGCATTCTGCAATTGCTTGATTTGAATGTAAGCATTAATACACCAGCATGTGAACATGTTGATGTTGGAGGCCTTTCTCCACATTTAACTATGTTTTATTATGTTTATGTAATTTTCATCAGACAGCTGGTAAGAGATGCACCAAACCCACTTCATATGTCACTTCTTAAATTTGGTAATATGTAGTTAGAAACTGAGAAATTAATTTTATTTCTTTTGATGTTTCAGAAATATTAAATCCTTTTTTTTCCAGATTCCAGATTTTTCCAAACTTTTTTTTTTTTTGTAGATGTTGAGGTTGCAGAATTTCCAACAAAGACTCCAAATACATATCACATCCAAAGACAGAGGGAGACCAGCTTCCAGGTTTGTGGTCTCTCCACACTTGATCCAGTCTCTTCAGCCCTGTATAGATGTGCAGAATGGAGCAAGTGGAGCAAGAGGGCCCGGTGGATATTTGACCAAATGGTGTGCACTTCAGGAAATGCCACAAGTGCAGTGTTGAGCTCCAGCTTCACATCAGGTGGTGGTAGAGATCCTGTATTTGATGGATTGACAGGCACTTGACTAAAAACACTGAGACGAGTCCATTATTTTTACTCTCCCTACATTATTATTAACTGCGTGATTACCCAGCCTTGATCTCAACCTTCTACCTCTGAAAGAAGCAATGAACAGAAGGCCAGTGGTTACCAGAACAACACCCAGTCACTTCTAAAAGTCCTTTGAGTTATTATATTGTATTGTGTCGCCAGTAGGATCACTTCCACAACTTAACTGTCTGGATTAATACAAAGATACACTGCAATAAGTGCTTACAAATGGAGAAGGTTCTGCTGACTCGGGATCTTTAGTGAGTTTGTTTTTATTTAATTCACTGTCAGAAGAAAAAAAATCAAACAAAATGACTTTAAACTCTGAGAAGCCTGCACATCCACTCTCACTCATATCAGTGTTTTCTCTCATGACAAACACTATGAAACTCTTACTTTATTTCTTTGTATTTTAATAATATGCTGGTTTTAATTAGGGCTGCACAGTGGCATGATGGTTAGCACTTGCGTCTTGCAGCTAGAAGGTCCCTGGTTTGCGTCCCGGCCTTCCCAGGATCTTTCTGAATGGAGTTTGCATGTTCTCTCAGTGCATGCGTGGGTTTTCTCCAGGTTCTCCAGCGTCCTCCTACAGTCCAAAAATCTGCTGAGGTTAATTGATGATTCTAAATTGCCCGTAGATGTGAATGCGAGTGTGATTGTTTGTCTCTATATGTAGCCCTGCAACAGACTGGCAACCTATCCAGGGTGTCCCCTGCCTTCTCCCCAAGTCAGCTGGGATAGACTCCAGCAACCCTAATGAGGATTAAGTGGTAGATAGATAATGGATGGATGGATGGTTTTAATTATGCTTTTAAATCTTGCTGTGATTTATATTCTTTTGATTTCTCGTCTAGATTGTTCCATAAGTTGAACCTTTTACAGAAATGCAGCGTTCCATTAATTTGGTCCTAAGTCTTGGTTTTATGAAGGTCTCTGTTCCTTCTAAGTTCTACTTACTTTCTCTTGTTGCAAATCTGTTCTGGACATTGACTGGTAAAGTTTCTTAAAGAGCTTTGTACATAATTTGCAGAATACTATAATCTACTATGTTGTCAAATTTCAACAGTTTTAACTGAAGGAATAATGAGTTTGTTGGCTCTCTATGTTTTTTTGACTGATTATTCTTATGGCTCTTTAGTTGGAAAAGCATTGCAATCTTTTTACATTCAATGTTTATATCTTGCATTGCAGAATCTTATAACTTTTATTCACTCCTTCTTTTTCAGTTTATTTTTTTAATATCACTTCCAGAACATAATATTTTGAGTTCATTTAAGTTATTAAAATACCATTAGCTTATGCCCAATGGCATTAAATTCAATTCTGAAGAAATTCTTTCAGACGGAACAGTTGGCTGAAAATGATACAAGCTTTGCTGAAATCAGCTCTACCTGCACTCATCTCACAGAACAAAGTTCCTGGGTTTATTGTGGCAGTTGACAATAAAATTAAATTTGCAGTGTAGCAAACTGCTGTAAATTCTTTGTTTGAAATTTACAGTAACTTTTTGTTATTGTCACTTTATCATTTTCAAACTGCATCACAGTTATCATGGGTACAAAATACTGGCATTTTTTCACAGTAATGTATCTTAAAATTACAGGTAAGTTGTGTTCTGATTGTAGATGATGCATATTACTGTACATACTGTTGATTTTGGACTGGGTCACATACAACACTTTATAAGAGGAGCTTGACATGAGAGCATTTGATGATAGAAACAGAGGAGCAACATAGTATCCATTCACTCATCCATGAGCAGTCCTCTTCTGGATTAGTGGCCACCACTTATGCTCAGCTACTTAGTCCGTGTTATAAAATAATAACAAGCTTCATTCTCGTGGCAAACTTTTTCTTGCACAAAATGTAAAGCTGTGACGTCCAACAGTGCACGGTGAAAAACTGTCAAACCATGACGGTAAAAATCTGTAAACTCTTGATCCAGTTTATATAATCACCATAAATGAGTTCATCAGGAGAGAACACTATTTTTTTTTAAATTCTCTTGAAAAAATAAATGTTTCTACTTTTGCACAGTAATTTAATGGGGAAAATGCCATATTATGTAAAAATTCAAAATTGTAATTTTTGCATTTATTTGTCAAACAGAATAAAAAAAATTTACATTTAAATGTACAAATTAATAATGGAAACATGCCATAATATCTATAATGAGTAACATGATGATTTTTTTGCATTTATTTCATGTAAAAAAAAAAATACAGTTTGCACCTGTCAAATTGACATACTTTTGTGTTAATAAAAGATATATGCTTTAATATTTATGACGGCTATAACCACAATTTCTGCTAAAAATGCATATATTAAATGTTAAATACACTAACTGTTGAACAGATAATGGAAAAATGCTGTAATATTGATAATAGATCACAGAAACTATATTTTATATGATATTTTCATGTAAATGTTCAAGCAAAGCTATTTTTTAAAGGTTAAAACTTTATGTTTACAATAAAATATGGAATGAAGCACGTTTGTAACGGTGAAATCAACAGTATCAATACATTTCTTTACTAAAAAAAACCCAACATGTTTTACGGTAATTTTATGGTAGTATTCTGGCAACCACAGTTGCTGGAATTTTACAGTAAAATTAACCATTTTTTATGGTGTGGTTTGTGTGATGCAAGGTCTGACTTTGATCTTCAGCGTAGGTGAGAGAAATTTTTGCTGCAATTTTCAGCTTCCACATAGTGTGTTGCTTACACAGGTAAATGGTGTTAGCACTTAATGAGTAACAGCACACTGTTCAATTTTCATTCACTGAGAATTAAATCCACAGCAGCATGCAACAGTTGCACCCATTTAACTACTATTGTGGAGGGAAAATGGCATATTCCCATCCTCTTACAGTTAGCAATACTACTGAAATCACAAGACACAAAGAATTCAATGCAACGTTGAAGAATTTTGCATTTACAGTAAACTGTCTCCATGAATCCACTTCACAGTATTCATTATTTGTAAAGCTAATGAAAAATAAATATGTAAAAAATAATGTAGAAATATACAGTATACTACTGAATGCTTTCTTGCAGTATTACAGTATGATGTTGTGTTCTGATTCCACTCTCAGTATAAGTGGTTTGATGTGTGATTCTTCCAGTGAAAATATGTTGAAAATCTAATAGAAATATACATTTTAAATAATCAAGTTATAGGAAGGCCATTAATTTTTATTGAGCTTTGAACTAACCTCGTAATTTCAAACTTGCATGTTGCATCTACTTTATCAGCACAAGGATTAGCTCAGTCTCCTGAAATTCTCTATTCTGGGTGCACTTTAAGAACTTCACTGGTTACTTTTTGAACAATCTATTTTTTAAAAAAATAATTTTTACAAAACAATCAATGTTTCACATCTCTTTCTTTTCTTTTTAAACCCTGTGTTTCACTGCCCCACAAGACCTATTGTTTTACAAACTTGTTACCCACACCTCCGCCAAACCTGACTGCACAAACACACTTCCACACACACATCATACACACATTTAGTCAGCGAAAGCCAGTCCCCTCCCTTCCTCCATGATGGACTGGGATTGGCTCCCACGGTCACACTGTGTGATTGCGACCTCCGTTTGACCTGCTAGGGATATATGGCATCCCCGGGTTATCTACATAATGCACAGGGAGAGAGGTGGAGGAAGCCATCTGAGAACAAGAGAGGAGGGTGAGAAGCAGATGAGGAGGGGGAGAAAGGAGGAGAAGAAGAGGGAGAAAAAAGGCTGCATGAAAAGATTTCATAAGGAACTGAGTTGGATTAGTTAGACAATAGTGGTGGCTAAATGACCACATGGGGCAAATGTTCCTGTTTGTTGGAAGCCAGGGAAAGGCTAACGTGACGTGTGTGTGTGTGTGTGTGTGTGTGTGTGTGTGTGTGTGTGTGTGTGTGTGTGTGTGTGTGTGTGTGTGTGTGTGTGTGTGTGTGTGTTTGTGTGTGTGTGTGTGTGTGTGCATGTGTGTGTGTTTATAAAAACAGGACTGTACTTCTGACCTACATTAAAAATTGCCTGAACATCTTCAGTGCATGTGCATGCATCTAGAAGTGTTGCATGTTTCCATCTACACTACCATCTATACTGTGCCTATGTTAAGTTAATTCTAATGTCACTGACAAAGACTTAACAGCTAATCAACCCAAGGAATGACAAAGAGGGCCTAATGCCCACCAGGGGGCATGGAAAAAGATTCAAATATAAATCAAATCAAAACAACACTAACAAACAAAAAAAATCTGATTAGATTTTTGTTATGATTTACATTTTGCATTGAATATACTAATTGGTTAAAATGATGATACCCATCAGTTTTACCAATAGTTCTTGCAAAATTGAGGCATGTTTTGTGTTTCACCTCTCTGGTTATAAAAAGGCTACTCTTTTGTCTTATTACATACTTATTATACTTATTTTTGGCTGCTGTAATTACTAGTTGTAATTACAGCAGTTGTAACTACTAATTTGCTGTAATTAGCAGTTACACTAAAGCCAAACCACATATATCGTAAATCCTTATTAAGGTAACATGATCACATTTAGATTTATTTTTATTATGAAGAATCGTGGTACCTAAGGCTTTTTTGTTTCTAGTTCTTCTATTTTTCCCATACATTTTCTGATATGTGTTGCTGTCATTAAGAGTGCCACTATATATTATGTTAAGTTTGAAAATAACAGGTAATGGGGTGGATGCACAGGATGAAATTTAGTTTGGTCATATTTATTTGCAGGTTTTTTTTTTCCCATTTTGACTTTTGAATAGTTGTTTATGTGTTTCTTTATTCTATTTCAGTAAGATTTCACAGTGGAGGCTGACTGAGATCTCCAGAGGGCCCCAAAGAGCCAGGGGCCAGTCCTGCACAATAGTATAATATGCACAGTTCAAATATACATGTTGCTTAAAATATCATGTCATGTGATATCATGTGGTTTTATTGTGGTTATATTTAATAATTTTATATTCGTAAACAAGGAAGCCCATCCTACCTCATTTCAATATAAAGTCATTATTATATTACAAAATATATGCACGAATGCGCATGCGCGCGCACACACACACACACACACACACACACACACACACACACACACCACAAGCTCAGGATGAGGGCCGTTTTCTCAGCAGTCTGTGCTCATCCAGTCACCAAGCTGTTTGAAGGAGCCAGTCTGCTTCAGACAGCCTGCACATTGGCAGTAAATATTCCCTGTGGGGAAGCACATGCTGTAATGCTAAAATTAGTTCATTTCAATCCAAAGTTTCAGGCAGAATGACAGCAGAGCCACTCTCTCTGTTGCTGATGTAGTAAAGAAGTGCAGTCAGTGGAGTGAAACTCCACCTCCACTCAGATTACACACATGAAAGAATAAAGAATAGCGAGTTTGACATACAGCTGTTCATGATTTACACCATACTATAGTAAACAGAGTTAATCTGAATTAAGTCATTATAATTTTTGGTGCTGAGATTAAGTACAGGCTTTACAACAGTGTTAGTGTTAGTAGTTGTTTAAACCATCCCAGTACACCATGTAATATGAGTTTATTTATTGCTTATGTTATATTTTTATTATATTCTAATATAAATTAGATTTTAATTATATAGGCGCAACACATCCCCCACATTAGTGCAGCATCTGCATTCATCACACCACTGTGCAAAGAATGGCTCTTACACTGAATAGAATACATTTTTTTTTTTGCACGTTACGCAAAAGATTGTAATGAGCATCCATAGAAGCAAGATTGCAGTAGCAAATACCTTCGGGAGGAAGCTTGAATAAATATTTTCAGCAAATGCACCAAAGAGCATCTTTCATTGAATGAACAAGGTGCCATTTTGAAATGTGGTATCCCAATCTTCTTAATACATTTAGGCTCCAAAGTCACTGCCATGTAAACCTGTGGGTGATACTACACCTCGCTATGACCAGCTGTATGTATCGTCAATACTCAGAATAAAGGAGTTGCAACAAACCAACAGATGACTACCAGGACAAAAATAGAAACATTATTTTTACTACTGACTTTATTGAGGCCTCAGTTTGGCTTAAATTAGCATCAGAGTGCATTTTTCCATGAAATGTCATCTGATGATTTTGTCCATTAGTTCTTAACCCTTTAACGTTCTGCTCAACCAAATGGTAGAGCACATTTTGACTCACTATATTTTATTGAAAAATATGTTTTAGATAATTTCACCAGTTTCAGCCATCTCTACCACTCGGTTGAGGTACATTATACTAAAAAAGAACACTAGATGTCACTGTGTTTTGAAATAGCATGCAGAAGAAGTGACTGTGCTCACAGGAAGTTACTAACAGCAAAATCACTCCTGACATGAGGCCTCTGTTTGTTGTGATTTTAAAAGGTAAGCTAGTATGTTTGACATATTTTCATTTCTAAGGAGTTAGGGAACATAACTGTGTAAATTGAAACATAAAAAGAAAGACTTAAAAGGGTCAAATAATTTTTGCAAAATATGCTCTACCAAACGGTTCATTTGGCGCTTCATGGTAAAGGTAGTGAAGCTAACTAAATGTGATTAAAATTGACTGTTCGCAAAAAAATAATAAAACTTCTGACCATTTATTGATGTTCATGTGATAAATTTTGATGTAATATCTTTATATATGGTGAAATAACTTTAGAAGTTGTCTGAAAACCTGCTTCACTGAATGGTTCAATTGTCCTTTAGTAGTACAAGTGGAGATGCTAAGATAATACATTTAAATTTTTTGTTAAATAAAAAAAATTTACAATTTTTGTGAAATAAAAACAATACTACTGCTGATTTAATGCAATGTCATCATGAAATATTTATATCAGTATGGTATTTCACCATTTTTTAAATTTCTTTTTTGCAAGTAATAGATGGATGCAAAGACATTTTATGGTGCTAGGCCACACACCTTTCTGGCCCTTATACCAGAAAATCCTCAAGACTCTGATGTTGATCTAAGTGATGATGATAATGACTGTATCAAGGATCCTGATTATCAGCCAGCACAAGCAGAGGAGACTGGGGACTCCTCTATGGATGAGGAAGAAGTTGCTTCAACAAGCACATCCACCAAACCAATGCCCCATAAGAAGAAGAGAAGAGGAAAAAATGTCCTCAAAACCATTTCCTTGGCAGAGCTAGAGGACAGTCCTGACCTTACTTCACCCCTAAGCCAAAACAAAGGCAGAAGAATCTGGAAATATGAGGATATTGATGCATTCCAGATGCCTGATCCAAGCTTTGAGCCTCCTGATGCTGTAAAGACACCATTTTAGTTCTTCAAAACACTCTTCACTGACAAGATGATTGAACATATTGCTCACCATACCAATCTGTACTCTGCCCAGGAGTTGGAGGATCCAATCAAGACTAGCCCTGATGAGATTGAAGATTTCCTTGCAGTACTAATTTTCATGGGTGTTTTCACCTTCCCAGCCATAGAAGACTACTGGCACCACAAGCCACGCTTCAACGTGATAGCTGATATTATGCCAAGGAAAAGATTTACACTGTTACGCTGGTTCATCCATTTTAAAGATAATCAGCAATGCAATGCCAGTCCTGACCGATTCTACAAAATCCGCCCTCTTTTTGAGATGCTTCGAGAGCAGTGTCTACTGATCCCATCCACTTACAAGCACAGTGTGGATGAGGTCATGGTAGGATATAAAGGCACAAGGGCTGGTCCTCTCCATCAATATATTGCCAACAAGCCTGACAAGTGGGGCTTTAAATTGTTCTGCCGAGCCAGTTCATGTGGTATCATCTATGACTTACTACTCTATCAGGGGGCATCCACATTCTTCAGCGTGGCTCTAAGTGAGCAGGAGCAAGTACTACCTTTAGGGGCCAAACTGGTGACAGCGTTATTCAAAACAATAGCACTGCCACAGCTTTCAGTTGTCTTCTGTGACAACTACTTCATCAATTTCAACTTTGTCCAGAGCCTGCATGCAACACTGGGTGTCAAGTGCATCGGCACGGTCCAACCAAACCGCATGATTGGAGTCTCTTGATGACAGACAAAGAACTGATGAAGAAAGGATGTGGAGCTTTTTATTACAGGTCAGCTGAAGGGGTGATCACAGTGAAATGGTTTGACAACAAATGTATCAACCTTCTCAGCAATGTATGTGGGATTGAGCCTCTTTCAACTGTCAAACGGTGGAGCAAAGAGGCCCATGCAAAGATCACCATTCCATGCCCATCGCTCATTCCTGCCTACAATGAGCATATGGGAGGCATCGATCTTTCTGACATGCTGGTACACTTGTACAAGACTCCAGCCAAGTCAAGGCGATGGTACATTCCTCTGTTTGGATACATCCTTGACCTGTGCCTCTCAAATTCCTAGCTGGTCTACAAGAGGGACTGTGGCCTACTGAATGAGAAACCGATCACTCTCAAAAGGTTTCGTATGGCAGTCGCACACAGTTTGAAGCAAGTCAACAAGCCAGCATCCAAAGTTGGCCGACCATAAACCTCGTCCCCACCACACGAGCCATCTCAGAAGAAACGTTATACCCCAAGACCCTCAAGACCACAACCAGATGTGCAGTATGACAACTGTGGGCATTTGCCACTTCACTGTGACAAGCGGGGACGGTGCAACCTCTGTCCAAAGGGTGTGTCCAGATGGAAGTGCCAGAAATGCATGGTTTTTCTATGTCTGGTTGCAAACCAGCAATGCTTTGTAGTGTACCACCAGAAATGAAGTGAATCTAATGGCCAGAATCATTTGTGTAGTTTCACCACCAGACAGCTGAGCAACTTTGGTTTATTTCTGCGACAGTCTACCAGTTATTTGAGTTTTTCTACATTTTCTTCTGTATTTCTAAAAGTATTTTCATACAATGGCTATCATAATTTGTTCAATGTTGACAGTAAGTTTTAATTTTCAGTTTTATATATAGTCATGTTCAAAGAAAGAGTTATGTATGCATAGAAATGTCTTTTATTTCAGTTCAATGCATAAAAATATATGCAAATTCTTGAAAATGCACTTTTACCATGAAGTGTTCGACCGTTTGGTAGAGGTCAATATTTTCAAAACCGGGGGGTCTGTTTATAAAAAATGAATTGATTGTTGTTGTTAGTGCTCCAAGAAATGAAAAAATATAAAGAAAAAATTTTTTCATTGCTTTTTTCTTGGTGAGGTCATTAAAGGGTTAAAAAGGGCTCTCCTGTCATGAAGGACAGGAGGTGTTGAGTACAGCAACAAATAACTCTTAAAATCTACTGTAGGTAACTCATATCTGTATTGTCAAAAGATAACACTGAAAAAATCCAGGTCTATCCTTAAAAGCTCAAAGACAACAAAATCTGTCTTCTAGGAGAATGTGGCTTCTGTTACAAGAATGTCAACTTTAAAAAGTAGCTGCTTGGTGGGGCTGTATTGTCCTTAGCAATAAATAGTTAAAGGTTCATAATTGTAAGTTGGACTTTTATGTGTATTGATGGTTTAAAGAGTGAGCTCTGCATATAAAGGATTTTGTGGAAGAATGAATGAAAATGTTGGACATGTGTGGGAAAAACTGTCAGATGTTTTGCTTTTGTAATATTTTAGTACATGACTCATCACACTCCGACATTCTGTGCTCAAGTAGTGCAGTAGGTAATACTGAGCCCTTAAACACCAACTAAAAGCTTCAGGTCATTGATCATCTTCAAACATTGCACAATGATGCATAATCCCCTCCATAATACCCTCTTCATAATCATCATGACAACTGGCAGCTCCCCACACAAATAAAACAGACGTGGAAAACAGATAAAAAAAGAGGAGCATTTAAGAAGTGGCCCATTATGACACATTCACTCTCCTTTTATTTTTTTTTATGATAGCAAACTATCAATTATCCAGATGGCAGGAGATGTGAAGGGGCGGCTGGCGCTGTCCACATACACACACCATTCACACACATATTTACACATTTAGAGATACACACACAAAGCAGAAAACACACCCTGTGATGTGTGTACGCTCACACGCAGTCATAAACATCTGTTGGGTTGTATGCGCAGGTATCCCGCCATGCTGCCTATAGCAGCAGCAAGTGCACAGATGAGGCCTACAGCTGCTCAATGGTTCCCAGTGAGGGTATAGCACCGCTGTGATGGATAAGGTGGGATTCTTCCAATTGACAGTTTGTGTGGGAAACAGATGGTTTATTTGCTGGCATTTATCACGTCTTTATGACCATCAGAAGAGAGCGTCACAGTTAAAGGAGAGACCTTATTTGAAAATGTTTCTAATTTCATAGTTTGTACTGCTCCAGTTCAAGGATCCAATGGGGACTGTGGAAACAGGTAGTAGGCTGAACAACAGAGGTGGCTGATAAGAAAACACACATGTGGCACTAACAAACAACCTGTTTGTATAAAGAAAGGTTGAAATGAACATGTAAAAGTGTAAGACTTTTATTTTAAAATGCACAACTGCACAGTCTGATCCCTGTTGTTAGTGTTCCATTTCCTTCCTTTTGTACATTTTGTCTTCAAATGCGTGTGTGTGTGTGTGTGTGTGTGTGTGTGTGTGTGTGTGTGTGTGTGTGTGTGTGTGTGTGTGTGTGTGTGTGTCAAGGGATGTATGTGTGTGCATGCATTCGTGGTTGTATCCGCCAACGTCCTTACCTCCTGGAGTTTCCATTATGCCTGTGACCATTCTATAAAATGGAGGTCATATCAGGTGCCATTTCCCCCTAACCTAGCTCATCGAAAATGCCTCATTTTCCCACAAACGACACCCGCATGATGTTTCAGCGGTGGAAAAAAGTCTAGTGAATTACAGTATTATTACCTCTGCATAGTTTAAACAGCGATAAACAGACAAACCAACATAAGAAGAGGTAGAAGATAACTTCACACACGTGCAGCCATTAACATTTACCAGGCAGCAGAATGTTGGTCTGCAGAAACATTAGCTATTATAGCACTTTCATTTGGATTCTAACCAGTGACAGTCCACCTCCAGTAGATACAGTAATCACTGAATCTACTGCTGGAATCAGAACACTGTGATAACACCAGCTAGTTAACAACTTTACCTGGATACATCATTTCACCTTTTTCAATACACTGACAGATTTAAACAATAGCTATAACACGTTCAATGACATTTTTAGTTGCTATTACCGATTCTCACCTCATCCATCAAATAACTATGCAATATATGATTAGCTGCATATGAAATTAGGCTTTTCATTTTTCAAGTTTTTACAAGTAATGTGGAATTCAACCTCTAGTTAGATAACAAGATTGGTGTCACTTTTATGTTTTGTGTTACAGTAAATTTGAACCTGAAATCAGTGGCTGATTAGCCTACCTTAGAATAAAAGCAGGAAGCAAGGAGAATAAACTAGCCTGGCTCTGTCCAAAGGAGGCCAAATCCACCTAGCACAAGCTCTACAGCTCTAAACACTCAAAATATGTCTTATTTATTTCACCTGTGCCGAAAGTCTAACTTACACTGTGTACTACTTTTACTCTCCACCATTTTATGACTGAATTCGGAGTGTGTAAATGTATAAACTATAGTGCACTAAAAACGTTACAGTTCTACAGTGCAATGTGCCAGTTTTATAGCTGTGGAAATGCCAACTATGTCAGCTGACAGCAATATGTTCAAATGATGGTAAGCAGTGAAAGAGTGACAAAATGTATGATTTTGGTTGCATCCAAGCAACTGTCTGCAATCTCACTTGGTTGTATTATTAACCTCACTGACAAGATCTGGGGCTGGGATGTGATGGAAACTGTAGTTTTTAAACTTAAACTGACCCAAAAATAAAGCTAGAGTCTCTCTCTCATCAAAAGTATAACAGTAGAATCACAAAACAAAGATTGTAAGGCATGGACTTGTGGCTACATGGAGTTTGACTTGAAGGGCCAAGAGGGATAGGTGAGGCGCATGGACCACTGCCTAATGTATTGTAGCATGGACAAGGATTCTTGCATTTAGAGCCAACAGCCATTAAAACAGTATTATTGGACTCTGTACTTATGCTGAAAAGACAGGGAGTCTGTTGGAGCTTTGAGTCTCTATGTAGTAGAGCTAGCAACTCCATTATAAGAGGCTGCTCAGTGTGTATGATGGTCTGTCAGCCCTAAATATCTTGAGACACTCTGAATACAGCACAGTTATCGGCAGATCCATGAGTAATATTTTTTTTGCCACTACAGAGAAATACATGTCATCCAGACTCATCAGGTCTGCAAATGCTAACCTTACTGACAGCTGTGTGTGGAGCTCAGGTTCATCAGTGCTCCGAAGTTTTTTTTTCTGCTTATCCAGGGTCAGGTTGCAAAGGCAGCAGGTGAAGCAGGTCGTTCCATACGTCCCTCTCCCTAGCCATGCAGTCCAGTTCTGCCTGGAGGATCCTAAAGCACTCAAGGCCAGATAAAATATATAATCCCATTAGTGAGTTCTCAGTCTACCCTAGGGTCTCCTCCCAGCTGGAAGTGCCCGAAAGCGAAGTCAGCCAGTCCACCACGTCAACTGGCTCCTCATTTCCTTGTCACTTGTTGCTTGTCACTATCCAGTGCTCTCATGACCACAGGTGAGGGTCGGACAGTTCTCTCTTTACCCCAACGGTCTGCTACAAGGCCCGCATTACTGCTGATGCTGCATCAAGCCTGTCCATCTCATGCTCCATTTTACCATGACTCGTGAAAAAATCCCAACATACTTAACCTCCGTTGTTTGGAGCAACAACTCCCCCTGACCCAGAGTGAGCAATCCACCAGTTTTCAGCAAAGTAGCAGATGTCACCAAAGCAGATATTTTGTAAACTGTGTTAAGTGTTCTTGCCACCACCCAAAAGTATCCCCAGTCTGGGTCAGCAGTTCTTCAATTGGGCTGTACACAGCCTGGGCCAAGCCAGGCCCCCAATACCTGACTGCTGCTTCAGGAAACCTCTGAGCCAACAGGGTCAAAAAAGCCCCCTCTTTAGCCTGACGACCTTCACCACCAGTGTCCACCAACGGGTTTTCAGGTTGCCACCATGACAGCCACCAATTACCCAGTGACCACAGCTCCAAACAGCCACTTCTGCAATGGAGGCTGCGAACATGGCAGTTCAGATTCTGTATCCCCAGCTTTTACTGCCAGATATAGCTCATCGAGACAAATGGCTGCAGCCACCTTATACTCAAACGTGGGTTTTATTATAGCCAATGTAGCGAGCAGAGAAGTCCAAAACCACAACACCACTCAGGTTCAGATAAGATAGGCCGTTCTTCCCAGTCACCTCATCTCCAAGTTTTTCCATCATTCTCAGGAGAACTACAGCCCATGGCAGAACCCCTTTCAGGACACAACAACAGGGAATCCAAAATGCCGGGTACTCCGAATTGGTGTTTGGTGTATAGACACAGACAACTGTCAGAGTTTTCCCCTTTGTGACACAGATCACAAAGATTGTTTTCAGGGCTTTTTAAAAAATTTTTTATTAAAGAACAGTTGAAGACGGACTAAAAATGTTGAAGAGAAAATGGGGGAAAGACGTGACAAATCATGCAATATGTCACTGCAGTGGGGACTTCCAGGACCAAATTCAACTGATGAAAAATTACAGTTTTGTGCACAGGATTAGTTATTACCTGGGGATATTTGGTAATTTGTGAATCCCACCCACCCCACCCCCACCCCACCCGTGCAGTGCATTCGCATGGGATAAGCGAAGTCTGTATTTTGCTCAAATTTACTGACATTACAGTCAGAATATTATGTCAAATCTTTGCACATCACAACATCTACTGTTGTCCCATCCATGTGCAAAATGGCTGCTAGCCGCAAAAAAACAGACACTGGTCACGTGAAGAAACATTAAATTTAATTGCTGTATGGGGTAAGCCACGATACCAGAGGATATTTGATGACATGATACACAATCACACCTTCTGGGAGGACATTCACAGGGAACTCCTGCTCTGGTGCCCATCAATGAAGGACCTGGGAGAGTGGATGAATGCTGTCAACAATTTCCACTGCAGCCTCCATAATTCAACCAGGAAAGAGGTAGAAAAGGGCGCGCAATAACAAAAAAAAAAACCCAGAATCACTGAGCATGGGACTAGTATTATCACAGGACGTCGGTGTTTGGTGAAATATGGTAGGTAATTTATGGTGGAATTTTTACTTTACAAATTACAAACGCAATGCATTTGCACAGGATTAAGATCACAGACATCCTCCGCAATTATTACAAATCATCACTGGTCGCAAGGTAATACTAATCCCGTGCAAATAGGGCTTTAGGCTTAGATTTGCTTATTTTTCCAAAATAACGAAATTAAGGGTTAATTACATAGAAAGGCTTAGGAGGGGCCCGAAAATTCAGCCAAATAAAACTTTCAAATTCAAGCAAACAGAAACAAAGTAATTGTGAACAGAAAAAAAGTTTTGTTCTTATTCCATCTTTTTGCCAATAACTGATGCAACATAGCCAAACAAATGCAGCCCAGTACTATTTTTCAAAGCAGTGTAAGGCAGTGCCTAGCAAGTGCCATCTGTATAACCATAAGATGCTACATTTAAAGAAACATGAAAAAGTTCTAAGAATATAGGCAAACAACGAATGCTGCTGTCTTTCTGGTGATAAGAGCCATGTACATTTTGGGAAATAAACAAAATGAGCACGTGCTGCATGTGTGCTGTTTGGCACTTTCATCTTGTGAATTTCTGTGGGAACTGGAACACATGCAGTGAAATCTGAGCCCCTGAAGTACTGCTGCACCTACATCCTGAGGACCACTTTTGGCCCCTTACTGTCCTAACTGCCACTCAAGAACCATTGCATCCCACCCCACCCCACCCCATCCCATCCCATCCGCCCATATCAGGGTTCCAGACATAGGGCTTTATTGACTGGTTTGGCATCGTCATCCTCAGGATAGCCTACTTATCCTTGCAGCTCTGCCTCCATCACAAGAAGATAATCTTCTGTGATTACCTTTGCTTTCTCATCTGCTCGCTCTGTCTCTTTTCCTCTCTCTCTCTCTGTTTTGTCGATTTCCACTCCACTCTGCTCTGTTGTTACATGACCGACATACTCCCACCTCCCACACCCATCCACTTGCTTTCTTTCTCTCATTCTCTCTTCAGCTCCTTTTTTGGGTTTCGGGGTAGAGGTGGTGAATAGAAAGGCCCCATCTCCAGCACCATCTCACTGTGAGTTCTTTTGTACAGGCACTGCTGGGCCAGCTGGCTATTCACACAGTCTTGCCAATTAGGACCCCATTCAGAGAGCATGAGAGAGGACATGAGATGAGATCGGTTACCCCCCCCACCATCACCTCCTCTGTGCGACCCCTCTTACTGTAGATATACTCTGATTTTAAAGCCTCTTCTCCCTGACTTACCTCCTCTTTCCTTTTTATCTCCTGTCGTCAGCATTTTCTCGTGCAAGCTTAATTTCTAATAGGGTTTGATCAATAGCAGGTTTTGACACCTCATACTTAAAAGGATATTGTTAAATTGACAGTTGTGAATTGAATTTTTCTGTGCCAATATTAAGTATATTTTAGTCTGACCACTTTCAACCAGCAAAATCAACAATTCATTGTCTCATCTACCTCTGAAACAGCATTTAGTTCATAATGGAACAATGAAACATTTATCTGGGTTCACCCATTAGGAGGTCCCAGGGCAAAAATGAGCTACTGACCCCTATTTCTCTCTCTCTCTATGAACATCATATATATATACTAGTTGATAAAAAGTAATAAAGCAAAGCCTATGAGCTAGATCACTCCACCAAGTTTGCATCCATAGGACACTCACATGACATACTCTTCTTATTGCAACATACAGCCAACTTATTTTTAATCAGGGCAATATATTTGACCCATCAGCACTGTCTGGTTATTCTTTTGCTATGTGCCAGTTGTCACACACTTACCTCATCCCAGCATTCACATGTAGGATCGACTTCCCCCTCATCACGTTTCACTCCCTGCTGGTTTGCACTCGATATTTTCCTTTGGAGAGTGATGAGGTCTATGAGCCTGGATGCTGACCGTTAGTGCTGTACATGTCCATGCATTTATATATTCATACATATACATACGACTGTTGTGATTTGACTGTCTGAAATTATAAAATTTTAAATTGTAAAATGCCCCACGTTAGCATGTTATACATAACAATAGCAACAATAGAAACCTACCCGACAAGACATAATAATAGATATAATGCAGATGATGATCTCTGTGCATGCATGGGTTTTCTCTGTGTACTCAGGCTTCCTCCTACAGTCCAAAAGATATGCAGAAATTTATTGGTGATTCTAAATTGTCCATAGGTGTGAATGTGAGTGTGACTGTTTGTCTCTCGGTGTAGCCCTACATTACAATTTGTGTTTTAATAATAATAATAATAATAATAATAATAATAATAATAATAATAATAATAATAATAATAATAATAATAATAATAATAATAATAATAAGTTACAGTGACCCTGTTGTTTCCTTGCATGGAATAAATGAACTATGCAAAAAAAATTGCAAAACATTTTTCATGTTTTATGCATGTGCAACATTTTATCAAATCACTGTGCTGATTATTTTACATAAAATATTGAATATTTTTGTCCATCTAATTATATAAAATTGAAATACCTTTGAGGTCTTTTGTGCCTCTGAACAATGGTTAGCCATGCATGTGCTTGTTGTGATGGACCACAGGTGGGCCTGGTAGGGTTGAAGAGGTTAACTCAAGGAGGCAATTTTGGTGCTTTTACATCCCCAAAAGCTTTAATCAACACAGACACCAACTTACACATTCACTTTCTCATGTTGGCTGCCCACATTCACTCTCACCCCCACTACAACGGCCCTCTAATCTCGCTCTGTAGAGCAATCATTAACAGGCCGATTCCACTGTGGCTGAGATGGGTGGAATAAAAAGAAAGAGGAATGTACGGAGGGGAGCAGAGGAGGGGCCTGTAATGGATACTGTGGCCAGTAATTAGGCGCCAGGTCCCGTGTTAAAGTGTCGTGACTTTGGGAGAGCCATTTAGCCTGCTAATGAGTCTCTAACAGTTTATTGATGCCACTTCTCCCATCACTTTTCTGATGCTCGTTTCCCTTCAGCCCATTTTTCCCTCTGCCCTGTGGGACTCCCTGAGCAACCATTGTCGCTAATTAATTGAAATTAGGACAGATCAAATGCATTCCAACTTTTCTCATATGAACAGAAGTACCTGGGGGAATGAAATTCCAATTTAGAAACTTGGGGATTTCTGGTCCGCCCCTTGAACGGTGTTAAACGAGGACTCTTAATACGGGCGCAAGGCACTAATGCATCCGAGTAATAGACGCTAATCTAGGGGCCATTGTGGTTCTATTGTCTAACTTGATTCATTGTGATTCAGAGGCATTTGTATCACCATGGTACCATACTTCTGGGCTTGATTGGTTTGCCTCAGGACGCTTTTTTCTCTCTCTCAGTGTCCAGACCAATTGCACTCTCTCCAGCAAAGCAATAAATTAAGACTTTTGATTACAGAAGTTGTGTTCCCTTTTTCTTGGCTGTCTGGTCCTTTTGTACACTGCTCTTCCATCGTGGGATGTTGATCTACCTGAAGCTAAAAATTTGTTCTCTCTTTACATCTCTTCAGATATCTCAGATCAGACAGAAAAGTTTTGTTGTGGTTGTAGGAGCTCTTTATTTCTCACAGCAATGAACAATATATACTTATTATATACATAACAGCTACTCTCCTGCAACTTCATTAAGTGTTTTCACATTATGCCAGTAACAGTTAAAAAACTCAAGAGGAAGTCATGGCTTTGTCTTATCAGCAGTCAGAGGTATATCAGAAGTTTCAAATGTTTGTATACTTTACCGTATTTTATAGAGGAATGTGTAGGAATAACTTTAAAGGTGAACAGTTTTCTTTGTTTTTACCGCTGTGTTAAATTTAGCATCGTATGCTGCCCACTTTTGTCTTCTGTTTCAATGTTGCATTAGGCAGTAGTTATGAATTCTTAAACTTCAGCAATGCCACATTACTTTGCTATGCAGCTGTTGTGAATTCAGCTGATTTCAGGAGTGGAGGTTTTTGTGGAGGTATCACTGTGGTGGAACTACAGCTGCAGACGTAGTAGAGCATAATTTATTGTTACATTTTCTCACACATGAAAAACTGTGAAGTCAGTTTTGAAGCAGCTTCAGGAATGTCTTGGAGGACAAAATGTATTAAAGGTCCTGTACAACTACACAGCCAGTTGTATTGGCTGACAGGATCTCTGAGGTCTGATGGAGATGTCAACCACATATAGGCCTGAGAAGAGGTCTAATTTAGCTAAATAAGTGAAAACATCATATATAGGTGGGTCTTTGTTGTGGAGGGTCTTTAAGTAAAATAAAATCTGCTTTATGAAGTGCAGCTGAAAGTAATGTTCTAAAAGGAGTCAGTCGTCTATTTGGATTAACATTTGTTTTGCATACCAAATGGTTAAATCCAAGTACCGGTACACTGATATAATAATGGTGACTGCAAATAATAGTGTACCCAGACTCATGTTTTACTGAGGAGCATACCAGTAATTGTTGAAACCCAGTTCAAATGGGTACATTTTAGTGACGAGCTTGGATCTGAGGAGTAACTCACGCACCTCCTCCCAGAGCTATATATGACAGAGCTTCCAATAAGCACACTGTTGTTTATGAAGTGCATTTTAACAGTACAGGCAGCATAATGAAAAGCCAATTATATCATGATAGCTGAGGCACATAAATTTTTTAACATCAGAAATAACATTAAGCTCTAATTAGGGTCATAACATTACAAAAGTATAAAGGCAATCATATTCCTTTTATTTTTTTAGATTTATGCACACACTTAGAGTCTTATTTATAGTGATACGTTTTATTTATTTATTTGTATTATTTTCTATGTTGTAGATTAATACTGAAGATTAACACTTTTTTTGTTTGCAACATAATTCCGTATGTATTCTTTTATAGTTTTGATGTCTCCAGTATTAATGTACAATATAGGAAATAATAATAATAAAAAAAAAACATTAAATGAGAATGTGTGTCCAAACTTGTAACTGGTAGTGTATCTATATATGTACACTACTGTTCAAAAGTTTGGGGTCACTTAGAGATGTCCTTATTTTTGAAAGAAAAAGCAGTTGGTTTCTTTTTATTTCAATGAAGATAACATGAAATGAATGATAAATCCAGTCTCGACATTGTTAATGTGGTAAATGACTATTCTAGCCGGAAACGGCTGGTTTTTAATGGAATATCTCCATAGGGGTACAGAGGAACATTTCCAGCAACCATCACTCCTGTGTTCTAATGCTACATTGTGTCAGCTAATGGTGTTGGAAGGCTAACTGATGATTAGAAAACCCTTGTGCAGTTATGTTAGCACATGAATAAATGTGTGAGTTTTCATGGAAAACATGAAATTGCCTGGGTGACCCCAAACTTTTGAACAGTAGCGTATACATATAGATACAGTACCAGTCAAAAGTTTGGACACAACCTTTTATTCTGAGCCTTTGGTTTACTAAAACTTTTGGTTGTCTTTTCTTCTTTTCTGTAGGATTCAAATCTAGAAGATGTAGTTGACATGAAAACACCACATTCATGGGCATATATGGTGTGATTCTCCTGACTGCTTTAATTTATCCCCATCATCGTATTAATTCCCAAATAAGCCTGTACAGTTGTGGCATTAACCTGTTTCCATCAAATTAAGGAAAAGGTTTTTGACTTCTTCCAGTTTCACGCAAAATTCAAATGTCACACTGAGCTGATAAAATGAAGGAGAAGAGGAAAATAACTGAGAGAGCCACTTACAAGGATATAAACTGAAATTACAGGAGAAGCAGCCAGAAATAGACTGGACTGAAATTTCTGGCCTGGGCATGCAATGTTGAAATCAGTCCACCACCTCTACAAACATAAATCCAATTTCAGATAGAGTTTTAAAGTAAATGTTCAGTCAAAACTGTGCTTTTCTTGGTGTTACTTTTCTTATGACGTATGAATAATTTGGCTGTCAGAGACTTTTTTTCATTGTACTGCTGAATGAGGAAGGTTTCTCAGAGCCTACCAAAAAACTCCAAAATATCATGACATCACACACACACACACACACACGCACACACACACACACACGCACGCTCGCGCGACACGCGAGCACACACGTATTTTCATAGTGAATTTTCTCTGGAAAGACAAGAAGTATATGGAATTTTAGGAGCTTTAAATCAAGTAATTTCCTCTTATCAGACAGGTTCTAATATTGAAAGAGATTTTGTTATTGTTTTTATGTCATAAAACATGCTTGCATGTAAATACTTTCGCTGTGACAATTTTCTCATATTTTTGTGTTTTCTTAATGACATAGGAAAGGACCTTTAGTCAGAGAAGTCATTTTAGATTACTGCTACATGAACACAAATAACTTACTGGAGCAGGTCGTCATATTTCTGTCTTGTGTTTTGAGAACTGCTAAAAATTGGCTACTGTTTAAATATATATTTCTGCACACTTTGTTTTGGTTATTTACCATTTTTGGACTCGTTTTACTGTTTTAACTGTAGTTTTCTTCTAATAGTAGATCTTAATAATTTCCTGTTTGTCCCTTACAGTTCTGTATTTAATGCAAAGCATTTTGAACTGCCACTGTGAATGAAATTTGCTTAATAAATGAAATAGTGTGCTTACAGATTCTGTCCCCTCTGTTCAGTTTTTTTTTCTCTGTCTGTGTTCAGGCAGAATGAGGCTGGGGTCAGCCATACAGGGAAAATTAAAGGAGTCAGCGCAACGCAGAGTGAACGGCTCCACTGGGCTTGAAAGAAAGCGAGGCTGTATGTCTTCTTTAAAAGTCAATCTCTCCCTCTTGTGTACTGATTAAGAGGCCTTATTGGCATGTACATCTGTATTAACATGGCCATTGGCGACCCTCACTGTGTGTATGTGCGTGTGTGCGTGTGTGTGTGTGTGCGTGTGTGTGTGTGTGTGTGTGTGTGTGTGTGTGCTTGGCCAGGCGAGGCGCGAAGAGCCCCGCCAGATTGATTCACAAAAGGAAAGGGCTGCTTCACGCTTGTCACAGGGACTCGGGGGGCTAAAACCTTCCAGGGTGGGTGTGTGAGATTCAACACCCACCCAAGACAGAGCACGGGCACCCAGCAGGAGAAAAGGGCTCACCCCTTGTCCAGCTGACTCCCGCATTCTCCCCCATCTCACATACACACAACCCACAAACACACCACAGGGACTAGGATTAACCCCCTGAGACAACCACAATAGGTGCACATGCCTCCTCCCCCCTCCTCGGCCTCCCCAACCAGCCTGGACCCATTCAGGTCCACTGCTACTCACCATCCTAACAGGGATTAGGCTTAATGAACTGGAAGGAGTTA
Organism: Amphiprion ocellaris; assembly: GCF_022539595.1. NCBI lineage: Eukaryota > Metazoa > Chordata > Actinopteri > Pomacentridae > Amphiprion > Amphiprion ocellaris. The sequence continues at coordinate 24,860,399 of NC_072772.1, read as the reverse complement.
ACAATAAATGAATCAGGGCCTATAAGCAGCCTTCTATTTCCATTTTGTGTTCTGCCGCCTTTCTTTCCTCCCTTTTCTGTTTGAACACAAGGTGTAATCCACTTGACTATCAAAGGTGTGGGGCGAGTATGAATTGAAACTAACCCTGCCACATGCACATGCACACACACACTGCCTGCCACTGATGCAGCTTGCCAATACCATCTGCTCCCATCAATACTGACTCTGAACAGCATGCACACTTTAGAGGAAAAAAACCAAACATTTCAAATATATTTTCATATATTTTTCTAATTAAACCATTTCATAACCCATTTAAAGAAGCCACTGAAGAATGGAATAGCTAATTAAATGCATTATTATTGAATGCAGCCTACTGTACAGTTAGAGTTGGTATAGCCTGCAGGGGGAATGTAATATGTTTGTTGTTTCTGTTTGCAACAGCACATTTGGGCAGATTTTTTAATTTCCTCTGTAATTATGCCTTTCCCAGCTTTGTCAAGAAATGTTCTGACATCTCAGTATGGAATCAACTTGTTATTTTGATGATTTACAATTCAATTAGGCTGGTCACAAGATGCAGAAGAATAGAAGAACAAAAAAAGGAAAACACGCTCGATGAGCTTTTGCCATCTCGTCTGAGAGATTCTGTCTGTGGGTGTTTTTAACTTGTTTTGCTGACTGGTTTGTTTGTGTGTGTGTGTGTGTGTGTGTGTGTGTGTGTGTGTGTGTGTGTGTGTGTGTGTGTGTGTGTGTGGATGCATGTGCACCAGTGCAGGGAGCTTCTTGCCTATATCAGTGTGTCATTCAGTGTTTGTATTGACTCTGGTCTCTGAGGAAAAACCTGCACATTCCTCTTCCCTGCCCATGTTTTTTAATTGGAATGGTGTACACACACACACACACACACACACACACACACACACACACACGCACACAAGCTACCTGTGTATGGAGTATGTACTCTGTGCACTGAGGGGTTTTATTTTTTTACACTTAACTGTCAGTTGACATCCATTTAAATCGGTTAATTATAGCATAAAACATAAAATTACCAGTTGTTTTTCAAAAGAGAATATATGAAAACAGGAGGAATCATGGAAATAAAGAAATGTTCACATAAACAAGGATTATGCTGTTGTTGCTGTTCAGGGACAAACACATATCTTCAAATAAATCATTTTAGCAATCCTTCAATTAGCATTTAAACATGGATTTCATCCGTGGATCCTGGATAACAAAAATATATATCTATCCATGTGTTTGTTTGTTTGTTTGTTTTGTTTTTAGCAGATGCATTATAAAAATTTTAATTTAGAAGTCCAGCAAATGCACAAAGTACATATTGATAATATATCAAAAATATGACTTAAGGGTAAGTTCCATCAAATCACATTATTACTTATTGAAAGTGATCTAAATCTGTTAATACTGAAAATATTAAGCAGTAATCAAACACTTTTTTCAATGCTGTTAAAAATAATATTGCCACCTTTTTTAAAGAAAATCTATCAATTGTTATGAATTTATCCTTTAAAAAACACAACAACAAAACCTAACAATTAATTACGAAGACCATGTGGTATAGCGTAAACCTCTTGTACAAAAAACCTAGTAAAGTGGACCTTGAACTGAGATGTGATATGACAAGGCCATTTCACCAGTCAAGGAAAAGTCTGACCATGCTTTTAAGGCCTGTCCTGTGTGGGTACACAGGCAGCGGCAGTCTTTATTCATTCATTTAGTAAAATTTGTACCTGCGCAGTGTCTCATCCAGCAAAGCAGCGCTCAGTTGCAGGGTAAATGTAGCATTGCATCTAGCTTTTAATGGATGTCAAACATCACCTTCGTCTTACACTGAAAAAAATGTGACTGCACACCCCAAGAGGTCAATGATCTATTTTCAATGTTTTGTTTTTTCTTCCTTTTTTAAAGTGCAGAAGATACCCTGGGCTTACTGAGGCAGTGGGAGTTTACATGATAAGTGCCTTTAATTCCTGAGCCAATCACGTCTAAACTATCATTTGTGTGTCCAGGTCAGGAGCAGATAAAGTGGATGGGTTCAACTCCTCTCTCCCCCCTTCCTGACACCTCAGCAGACCCCAAGCACCACCCCATAAACTACTCCACTAACCCCACCACTTCCCCATCCCACCCATCACAACCTTCAGGTCATTCAGAATTGCCCCTCTGCTTTCCTCACGACTCACGTTCTATCTCTGCTGTTTGTATATGTGAAGCAATGATACCAACACACTAACATTCCTGCATTCCATTCTTCTTGTTTTTTTAAAAACCTTATATCACTATACACAAAAACTCAAATGCTTGAAGCATATAAAGAAAAAAAAGGACAGACAAATGTGGCTTTGAACTGTTTCCAGTGCACCTTACTCACCTGACCTATACTCACCTGTGCTGACTGAAACCTGTGCTGTGTGGATGGCCTCATTGCCCTGAAGCAACATCACACTAGTTTAAATGTTTCCTCTCTTTGAAAAGAAATTACAACAAACATTTGGGTTTTTGTGGACAGTAATAAAATAATACAATATCCCCAAATCTCAAAGGACCCACATCCTCATTTACATTTATAAGAAAATGCGATTTTGTTTTAGAAGAAACCTAATTTTACTTCAAAACAAATATATATTTCTCCCTGAAAGGTAAGACTGAGATGTAGCAGTAATTTTCTAACTGCACACAAACTAGAAGCCAACCTGAAGAAAGCGTGGAGAGAAGTTGAAAGGTCAAGGAGGTGTGGCCATCAAAGCAGCAAAGGATTTTTGAAGAAAGACCAAATAAATGTGTTTTAAAAGTGTTTTATAGGTAGATTTGTGATGACACAGTGAGTCTGTTACTCTGATATTATCCAGAATGTAAAAATCTATTTTTTATAACATCACAGCCTCAGAGCAGACAAAGCTTCACGCCCCCCCACAGATCTCTGGCGCCCCCCCTGGGAGGGCTCAGACCCCAGGTTAGGAACCACTGCATTAGACCACATCCCACAGGGGGCAATGTTCTTAGGATTCAACTTAGGTTTCACTTTTTTACTTTTGGTTCTCACTTACTGTTGGGTTAGGTTTAGGCACCAAAATGACTTAGTTAGATTTCGGAAAATATGACAATTTGGGTTAAAGTCCGACCCTTTTACAACAACTGATGACTGGTTGGCTGGACAAGACCAACAGTAAAACAGTAAAATAAATGACAAAGATATATTGCTTTGAAATAAATTCGTGATGCATCACAGTGTAATATGACAGAAGATACATTTCCATAGAAGAATGCAGTTTAGTTTATCATTGGGGCATTATTTTGGGGACTAGATCAGTTTCATCCAGGACCAACAGGGTTAGTTTCAGTTAAAAGCTCTTGTAGTTTTCACACATAGATCTAATCATTGCTATTTTTGTTCATGTTATTGTTTTTAGTCATGTTTTGTTCCTCCAGATGTATGTGCCCCTTTGACTTTACATAATTAGTAAAAATATATATTATCTGTAAGTTGATTACCTAAACATGCATGTTTGGACTGTTTACCACTGAGCTAGCTAGATTAGCTTCCAAAAGGAAAACAATTCTGTTACTAGATCTGCCTGACAGGCTCTGATTGGTCTCGTGTTCAACTTTGGTGATAAAATACATACACACATATCTCTCAGTATATCCTCAAAATATAACATTTTTACATGATTGCTTAAGATCTTGAACAGGATTTACACTCTCTTGGCTGGTTGTCACACTTTTTCATCTTGAAGATTTCAGAAAAATATAATCAACTGTAAAACCATTTATTCATGTAAGCTAAATATGATGATGGTAAATAATCAGAGGATTGTAAATCATAACATAAGAGGAAGGTCCTTTAATTAAGGTAGTGTTTTAGTATGTAGTGTGTTAAATGGCCAAAGAAAGTTGATCACTCTATTGTTACATGAAGTATTGTGGGATTCAATCTTTACTTTGAATAGTTGACAGATAAGTGACCAAAAAATGCAAAGTAAATGTAAAGCAAAAGTATTTCAACAGTAATCAAAGCTTGAAAATATGTTTTCTTCATTTTCTATCACATTACCATTTCACATGTCCAAGTGGTAGAGCTTTTAGATTGATTTGAGGCATTTGGAGGGGTAAAATTACTTCAAAGCTGAAGGCCTAAGTCAAGAATGTATGTATCCTTTAAAAAATTTGAACCTCTTCACCCTTCAGAGAAACAAAAAAATCAGTGATGGCTTTGTCAGGGTGAAGTGTTTCCACACAATCCAAACCCAATTCTAAATCAGTGTGAAAGGATTGACAGTGTGGTCACTCCTAGAATGTGATGAGGCCTGTCATTTCCCTCTAAGCCCTGATGAGTACTCATCTGCAGAGATGCATCATTAGAATATGAAAGAGAAAATAAGGGGTCAAAAGTTTCCTAGATGGCTTTCATGCAAAGTTTTCTTGATTGGGACATTTTATGAGTGACATTTCTTTCCCCGGTTCCCTCATCCCTGTTGACGATTTGAGGCGTTTCGTGATTGTTTGGCGCCATCCAAGGCGATCTGACACCCGTTCTGTTGCTGTCTCCATGGATGGGAAGCAGCCAAATCAATCCTAAACTGTCAGAGGCGACGCGGTGCAGGTGTGTGAAGGTGGGAGTATGGGGGAGGGTTTGAATTTACATTTATATATGAATGTAGATGCCTGCAGCGGTGCTCCCATCGACATGTTAAGACGTTGACATGCTAATCACAGGGCTAGGGGATGCCACCTGTCCAGCGAGGTGACAGGAAGAGGCGGCCAGACCAGATGTACACATACACACACACACACACACACACACACACACACACACACACACACACACACACACACACACACACACACACACACACACAGGGTAACATGTACGTTCTGCTCCTACAGATAACTACCTGCACTAACCGTCACTCCTCTGACAACACACAATATTATGCAAATAGGTGTCTGTGTGACAGTGGTGCTGCTGTCGCCGTGGCTCTCATGGCCTTGCTGACTACTGATCAGCATACTTACATTCTCTATGCATCTCTCTCTGCAGCCTGTCTCTCCCTCTTTCCCAACATCTGGCGGCCCAACTGCAAATTTGTCTGTCCCACTCTATTTCACTGTCCGAATAGTTTCTTTATTTGTCCCCCACTGCTCTGGATGTTACTCAGTGCTCCTGTCTCCTTCAAAGTGCTTTCAAATTTAAGTGTAAATCCCATTTTTGTCACCTCAAAGCTAGAACCAACTTTGCTCAGTTATCTCTTATTTGTTCAGTGGTGTAACCTCTGACCCTTTCGTACTGCCTGTCCTGGTCATGCCTTTCACTGTGACTGAGGCCAACCGAGCTGCCGAAGACACCGAGTAGCTCTCATTGAAACCAAACCATCAGCCCAGACTGATAAGACTTGACCCCAGTCTGACCGTTAAACCTCTGAACTCTCAGAAGACCTTAAAATGCACAGTCAGTCAAAACAATCACAGCTGGGACAACATGTTGGTAGACTAAGTGAAAAATGAGCTAAGAGGGAATTTTAATGGCTAAGAAAAAAGTAAATACTCCTGGAGTATGTAACAATCATCATTGTGGTGTTTGTGTGTAGTATCAGGTACCATAACAAATCTTGAAATCCTGAGTGGAACAGATTTTTGATTTCTGAAAAGCATTCTTTCTCAGATCCTAATTTTTATTTCATCATCTCACTTTTTTTTATACCTCTCACCTCATGTATAACTTTAATCTCAGAAATGTATCTAAATTACCTAAGGGCCAGATCAAGCCCTCTTGGAACAAGCCTTATAAAATGTTTTGTCTAGCCATGTTGTGAATCAGTTTTTATACTTCTAAGCCAGATTAGGCAAATTGTTGTTTGTAACCTGTAGTATTATTATCAACAAAAACATTAGACATTCATGCAATTAGATTTTTTTTTCATTCATGGTACACATTCAGAAATTTGTGTGTCGCTTAGTGCCGACTGATAGTAATGCTTCCTGTCTCATTATGCCCACTGCAAATTCTCATAGAGTTGCATTTACCAAATGCAAGTTAATCCGAAGAACAATCACTAATCACAGCCACATGCTTGGCATTATACTTAGATGCTGTACAAAGCTTATAGCATGCCATGATTTTGCTGTTCAGTGTGGATGAAAGGAAGAGGCATCTCCAGTCTTTTCTGATTCTGGAAAACTATTGACTTTTAGAGTATCTACCAACTCTTTGAAGTTGTGGCACCTCTTTGCCTTTTAACAGCTATGGGATCTTCTGACTTTGTAAGTTGGAAATGTGTCCTGGAAAGCTACTTGTGCGTTTATAGCAGCAGGTTCAAGGCAGCTGAGGCAACTATATGAGATGCCCTCATCAGTCCTAACTTTCCTTGGAACCAGTACTTCAAGGTATTTTGACTGCTGTACCATTCAGAGGGCATATCAGATACTCTGAAAGACACAATGGTCTGCCTTTTTCATTTCCGCGCTTCAGTTTACTTTAAATGATCTCGGTCACAAATCGAATTCCTCTTCCTCACCAGTCTCGGGTACATCTTCACTTAAAGAACTGTTGTCATCAAAACAGTCAATTCTAATTTGAAAATGCATTAAATCAGTATATCAAGTTCTGCTGCATCATGTTACTAATATTGAAAGAATATTCCTATGCTGACATGACAGCCCTGGTTAACTGTGAAGGAGAAACTAACCAGAAATCTGCTTTAGTTTTTTGCTTTTCAGTTTTTCTTTGGACCCCGAGGAACAACACAAAACTCTGTAGATATCTGTCTCTCAAGGAGTGTCAGTTTTAGTTGTTACTTTGGCCTAGTAAATGGAAAGCTATGCTCTGCGCTATCTGTATCCCAGGCGTTCTAACGTCATGTTAAAAATATCGAAAGAACATGTATATGTATGTATATATATATATATATATATATATATATATATATATATATATATATATATATATATATATATATATATATATATATATATATATATATATACATATTTCCCAAAGACAGTTGAATAAATTAATGTTCCCTTCCAATGCAATAATTTCAGTGTTCCCCCGAATTCATCTCCAGTATCATTGACAAGTCCAGTTAAATTCAGCGCTGGATGAACAAAGCTTGGTCTACAGATCTCACAGTGTGCCTAATATGCACCGAATTCCATGTGAAATTAGACAACTGAGAAAGAAAATTAATGGAAAAAATACATATGTTACACAAAACTGCAATTTTAATTATATAATCTTTTCTTTGTAATCCTTGTTAAATGTCCCCTGCAACAGCTTTTTTTTTATGAGTCAGATGCTGGATATTTACCCTGCAGACTGCAGACATTACATCTGATATGATAACAGATGTACTGACAAGTAAAGCTTGTAGAATCAGCACAAGCGTCTTCTTTTTCCCTCAATAACGTCATCTCTGTATTTGAGATGATCTGCCTTAAGTCTGTGTTTTCTCCAGCACCATGGCCCACAGTTGAACCTCACACTGTACAGACAAGGTGATAGGCTGCAGTGATTACATCTGTCCCTAGAGCAGGGCCAGGAAAATGGCCCTTTTCCTCATTTCTATTATCACATTTGACCTTCCTCATCCTCCCTGGCCTGACGAGAAGAGCGTTTAAGGCACACTTATTAAACATAATCTAGTGAAGTTATTAAAACAAGCCAGCTTACTGAGAGACCTGCCACAATTCAATTACCTGTGTAGCTGGAGGGAGAAGTAGCCAGAGAGGGTGACGAGTCTGCTTTTATAGAGCGGGAGGAATGGTGTAGTTAGCGTGGCTTCAATTAACACAATAGGGCTGCTGCGGTAATGAGCTAGCCCACGATTGGCCAAGAGGAGAGTTGTAGGTTGGCGGCTGTCTGCTGCTGGCGCTGAGGGCAGTGTTGGGGCCACGGTGAGCTCATACTTTCTTGTCACTCACTTCCTAGCTAGTTCCTGGATTGTGGCTTTTCCATTAGAGCTGGAGTCAAAGATATGACACTGTCATTATAGTGTAGTGAGGAAAAAAAAACTGCAAAGACAATTTATTTCATTTTTAAGAAGCACCATGTTATAAATTACTGTAATTTGCTTATTTGACACCGTATTATCTATTATCTCACCTTATGCTATTCTTAGTTTCCGTTCTGTCATCATTTCTGATCTTGTCGTCATCTCATTTCATTCGCCTTTTACCCTCAGTGAACACTTTGTTAGTCCTGATGTATCCACTTTGTGTGTCAGTATTTCAGCATCTTGTTAACATACTTCCAGTGACAATGTAACCTCTAGAGATTTGAAATTGTGTGCTAAAATGCTGAAATTCCATCAGAGCAGAAGCTCTGTTTTATTTCTTAACTATGGTATTTCAATGGCAAAGCCATGAAGGTTAAACTCATTTTCAGAAAAAAAGTTCTCTTGCAAATACCAACATTCCTGAGACAATGATTTCTGCAAGCAAACAGAGGCTGCTTGCAGTATGTTTTTTCAGTGAACTCTGGAATTGTTGGTAGCCATGAAAAAATGTGTGAAAATTTTACAAAATGAATCAGAGAAGCAAAAAGTTAGGAAGACAATAAGTTGAGTGTGTCGAGAATAGTTTCATTCTCACTAAGCATGCAAAAGAATTGTGTACTTTTGTGTAAAGATGAAAAGGATATAGAGGTGTTAAAGATGTGATGAAACAGGGAAAAGTTTACAAATACAATAAAAGAAGCCGATAAGTTTTTTTTTTTTTTCCATTAACCCTGGCTAAAACATGAACACGTGAGGTTGCTGTATTTGCCTTGGTAATATTTTTTAATGACTTTCTTTATTTCCTTTCTATTTACCCAGGACTTGTCCTAATGTAGAAACCCCCTTAAAATATTTATTGCATATATGACTAGGAGCAAATGAATGATTCTCTAACACATTTTGGGCTGATGTCCTTATTACAGTTACATTATTGTAAATACAATGAGATTGTGCTGTTGCTGCTCACCAGTTCACTCAGCAGCTGCTGGTAAGGTTATTGAGATGTGGCAGAGCTGTTTCTGTGATTGAGACTGATCGCCTTGGCTGTGCTTTGGTGATGAATCAGGCTGTGACATGTGTGTTTATAATGGGTGTGCCACAAACTGAATGTGGCTCCTGTGTTTTATAGGCACTGACGAAACTCCTGTTGTGTATTGCTGGTTGAAATTCTGTGTGTACAGTCACATTACAGGGAAATACATCCATAGCACTGTAGATTCACAAATGCAGTCACAGTCCAGCAGGGAGGCAGAGCAGTTGCAGCTGCGTTCATTGTCAGTGGCTGTACACTAAACTGTCATCATTAGACTTTTTGAAAGAAATAAATGTATCATGTCTAGCATCACATCATCTGCTTTTTTATAGTATCAAAACAGTGTCAATGCATTATGAGCCTATATTTCACCTCTCATGTGTCTCTTGGATGCAAGAACCATTGCCTTTTTAAGAACATGTGGGTCATTCCAGAACTGGAGGACATTTGGGGTTCAAAATTTTTGAAAAATAGACGTCTTCGACAGTTTTCTGCTACATATTGATCAATAATAGGTCATAAACTATCAAAGGCTTGGTTGACTCAGCTTACACATTAATGGCCAAATTTTTATTCCATGTTTCCTTTGTTGTTTGCTAACCCTACTCTGATCAAAGTTACAGGGTTGCTAATCCATGCTAATTCTAGCTTTTTCTCCAGAGTAGAAGCTAGACCTTTAGGTAACTGTTACTGCTGACCAAGAGGACCAAGAGAAAGTTATTGATAGCAAAAAGTAAAGAAAAAGGTAAAAAGAATTTGTCTTATCCTGACAATATGCATTACAGGGTTGCATGAGGTAGAGTGAGACATACATTGAAGGCTGATAATGTTATGAAAATATGAAAAATTGAAGAGAGGACATAGCTTCCAGGCTTGTTTGGTATTTTAAAAACATATTTTCAAACATACTTTTTTCCAAGTTATTTTTTAGATTTGGTCTCAGGACAAGTACATTTACACAACAACTACATGTTTTAGTATTTTGTAAAGGGATTATTTTAAATTTCATAGGTGGGACGTAAAATGTCCTCCAATTCTGTAATGACCCATGTATCTTCAAGGACAGTGCGTCTTGGGGCATTTGTTTAATTAGTGGAAACAAAGTTCCACTTCAGCTCAACCAGATATTCCTCTTCTTCAAAATCCAATGAAGCCCCAAAAGATCCTGGCAGAAACCTGTATCTGATGTCACAGACTGTAACCCTGTTGTTACTGTAACAATAATGGACATTTCAGTGGATAACAAGAAACCTGTTGTAATTTTTCACAGCTGTGTGGCAATGCAGCTGATTTGTCTGCAGATAGACACTTGCCAAAGTGTCCACATGCATGTGTATGCATCTTTATCGACATGTGCTGCTGTGCCCAAGTGTATATCTGTTTACCTCTGTTTGTTCCAGTCTCTTCAGCAGCACGTGGAGGATCGGTGGGTTATCAGTGTAATTGGATCACCTCCCTGTCATCTTGTCCCGGTGTTTGTTGATAGGCCCTGTTTTAATTTGGCCTTTGTCTCTAATCTGCAGTAGCTGGCCCTCACTGCAGTAATCCCTCAGATAAGTGGCAGACAGATTGGGTATCCAAGGAGCAGCAGTCATGTGCCCTGGCCCTGTTTTGTAAGCCTCTGTAAATATGAAGAAGGGAGGCTATTTAATGGAGGAAAGGAGAGTGAGATGAAAGAGAGAGAAATGGATGAGAGAATGTGTGTTATGGAGCTGGGCTTCAGTTAAAAAGCTCAGAGACTTCACTCTAAAGTCAAACCAAGGTCAACAGCGGGTGTCAGCTAAGGTCAGAGGGGCTTCCAGCATTTTGTTGCTATTCCTCTGGATGTCACTCTTAGTAGGGATTACTGCTGAGGTTCACTATCGCAGAGGCTGCAGTCCTTGACTTGACAAAGACCATTTCATCCTAATAGCCGTTATATCAGACTAATCAAATCTCTCAAAAGAAGACTCCAAATATGGTTTCAACTCACTTACAGCAATTTTACAAACATCATTGTAAATGTCTTTCTCTTTTTAACATGCTTCATCATGGCATACTGCGTCACAATATACGTTCAAAAAGGAGATGCAGTATTTTACTCGCTGTGAGTTACTGCATATGTAATCCCCCCCTCCTTTCGCGTAATGGCTCATTTTTCAATGAAACTTTTAGACATCGGGGAAGCTCTTGCTTACTGCCCTAAATGCTGCCTTGCTCTACTCTGAGTAGTTATTGGCACAATGTTAGTGCAACACGACAATTAGAAAGTACAGGATTATTCTCCACAAGCACTAAAACAAAGAATACAATATCTACAGTGATAAAAAAAAATACACAGGAATAGAAAAACAATAATAGAAGGGCATAGTCATAATAGAGGCATACTAAACCAGCTGATTTTTAACATTTTATCATATGTAGCATTTAAAACCTGTACCTTCTCAGGGTTGTTACTACTGTATGACACTTCTGCTCTACCACCCAACCTCCACCTTATGTGCTATTTCTGGAATTATTGTATTTTCCATGTTCACATACACTGATCTGCCAAACCAACTGCCTAATATTATGTAGGACATTCTCAAGCCACCAAAACAGCTCTGACCTGTTGAGGCGCAAACACATGACCTCTGGGTATGTTTTGTGAGTCTGTGATGTTGGCAGTGGATACTTTTGGGCCTCTTTGTTGTAGGATTGGGCCTACATGGACCAAGGTCATTCCACCATATCTCATGGGCATTTCATCAGATTGCGATCTTGGGAGTTTGTAGGCCGGTTCGCTATCTTGGGCTTCGTTGGGTTCTTTGAGCTGTTCCTGAGCAGTTTTTGCTGTGTACATAATTCCATATGTGTTTATTCATAGTTTTGATGTCTTCAGTGAGAATCTACAATATAAATAGCCATGGAAATAAAGAAAAACGGGAAGATGAGTCTAAACTTTTGACTGGTAGTGTAGGGTGTGTGCTTGTATTCCCTCAGTCTGTCAACTTGGTCTATGTTTGTGAAATAGATATTTATTTTTCCCAAAAGAATATTTATTACTACTCAGATTCTCCAAAATAAGAGCACAGCTGTTTCTACCAAACTTGGGCAGCTTAAATTCATTTAATGCTCTACAGTATTGTTTAAAAGTCTAATTATTCAATTCTTTTGTCCTGCAGATTTAACTGATTTACTATTTTGTGTTAGTATTTCAAACTGCATATCTTCATGTTCAATGTAGCCACCATTGTGACCTCAGACAACCAATATCGGCAGTTTCTTCTGAGTGCTGCAGAGCTGCTCAGTTGACTCTTTGGCCTGACTGATGTCATGGGATTTTGGCTGACCGCTGCAGCATCTGATGCTTATCAGGGTGTTAGCGTGCAGGGAGGATATGGAGATCCTGAAGCAATGAGGTGAAAGTTTAGTCTTGACACCCCGGCAACCGTCTGATGCGCCTCTTCAGGAAAAAGAGAGAGAGAGAAACAGCGAGAGAAGAATCTGTGGTCCCAGGCTCGTTTGGAGAGAGGCCTAATTGAATTAGGGCAGAATGAGAACATGAAGGAAGATTTCACATGCTTCGTAAATGCCTGGAGATCCGTTACTTAGTCTTGGCAGGATTCTAGGCTTTTAAGCTGACACTAAAACCATCGAATACACTGAGAAATGACAGCCATCAAGAGAGGAACCCGACCTCTTTTCCCACCAGGGAGTCCAGGTTCATCCCTCTCGCATGCAAACATGTCCAGCTGTCTGGTGGAACAATTCACAAATATGCAAACATGCTTTATTTTAATTGAACCCCTAACTGTCCTGGATGTGTTGCCCAAGATTGAATAGACTTCATAGTTTTATTTGAATATAAGCATATCTTGAATGTCAAAATGTCACAAATGTAACTTTTAACCTTTGATTTTATTTTACAGAACATGACCTTAGTTCAAGGACCACTTATGAGTTACTTGTAATGTTCTTATGTAATATCATTGTATTACGATCCTTATCATGTATGAATTTTGATCAGTTGATTGGAATTACATTCACTTGTGAGTGACACATGAAAAGTCATGAACATTCCATGTTTAATTTCACTGATAAAAAGGTAGTGGTACAGCTGATTAAGAAGAGCTAGAAAGTGCACGTTGAGTTAAATTTAATGTGTTGAAATCATATTTTCAAGGAATTATCTACGATGCTTTGCAATAAGACAGGTTTAGAAAAATTCTTATGTTGATAATAAGTATTTTTAAAAACATTATATTATTTTATTATTGAAACACGAATATTTTGTTGTGGAAACTATTTCATATTTTATGTTTTAAGTGTTTTAAGATCAAGTCTCTCTTGTAAAACAGCCAGTGTGCTTCTGACTACCAGAAAGGGAAAAAAAAGACTTCAACATTTTGGATTTCTTATTTTATTTTCTCTCACCACAAGCATCAGCCTATAGGAGCATTGCTGAGATCGTTCATGCACTGTATTTTCCAAGGATCAACTGTCAATTAAACGTGCAGACTTTAGCTTTGGTTTAATTTGAGATATTTAATTTTGTTTTGATTTGTCCTGATTTAAAGACATCTGTCTGTTATGTGTGCATCCAGTTCAATGCAGTACAGGTAAATGTAATTTTGTTAGTGTTGCTCACTACCCTAAAAAATGCCTATAATTAGTTATCAGCAGTTTTTATAGGGACTAGTGCCTTTAATGAATAATTTTGTCAGCATTTCTGTAGAATATTTGATCCTGTCATATTTTTAACCACAAACAAAATACTATTTGCTTGCATTCTACTGGGATAAAGGAAAAACAGAGATATTTTTAATTCTTGAAAAATAACATAAATTCAAAGATCTTTCTAAATGAGGTGAGATCCAGGCAGCACCAAGGTTGTGCTCTCTGTCTTTGTGCAGACACCTCTGACAGGCAGCTTTGTCTTTGCTGTGCTCTTTGCGCTGCAGTCTGGTTCATGCCATCTCTGGGCTTCCTGCTGCACCAGCCCTGTTTGCCCTGTCCTCCCCAGCAGCAGTGGGGCTCACTGGCCTGTTTGTTTTAATCAGCACTATGTTTGCCAAAGAGCTTACCTCAGGAGATGGGAGTCCTTGTGCGTTCTTTTGCAATGCAGTGAGGACAAGGCCAAATATGGGGGGCATACGTGAGCAAGGACATGGCTGTAGTGTATGCTTTTAATACATATTTTCTCCCTTAATTTCAAATTTTTGACTCCCTTTTGAATTAGGTTAAAGGTATTTTTTAAGGACGGCTGAGCACTAGCATTAACCAACAATTACTCGGCTAGGGGCTTACCTTGCTGGCTTTTTAACTGCTCGCTAATGACAGCCAAGTGAGGAGTGGAGGTGAGCAATGGAGACCACTGCGCGAACATTGAAAACATTGTACTTATTCTACTTAAAGTATTTAAATGGCTACCACAGAAATTAAGTATTGCACTTCCATGAGCTTGGATGACTCTACACAACAATTTTGTTAATGCAACCAATGACAACTTGTTGTTAGAGCTTTTCTGCTTGATAAATGCCCAAATCTTTTGAACTCACATGCATCCTTGTCAGTAACATATACATTCCTAGTCCCTAATTACTTACTGATATAAATGTAATGACACACTACCAGTCAAAAGTTTGGTGTCACCCAGATATTTCATGGGGTCTGGTGGCAAAAGGCCCAGTACAAGATATTTGTTGTCAAACTCCTATGCCAGATCCAGGAGGGTGCCCTGGTTTTCCTAATCTAAAAACATTTATTATGTGTCTGTGGACTGCCCTGGGTTCAGTCTCACCGGATAAATAAATTTGTGGTGAGGGGTGAAAATTCTTTCATTGGCTGTTTCCCAAGACAACATAGCTTCCTGATTACACTTTAGGAATCTCCTCCAGAGCCACAAACATTATACAACTGGGAGTAAATGGTTCTGCTCATGACAAGTAAACAGTTTTATGTGTGCAGTCAGTAGAGTTCTCTTTTGATGTACATACTAGCATAATGACTTTGCCACATTAGCATTATCAAAGAAAATGAGCAAGAATAAAAATGGAAATCTTTGTATTGGTTTTGAATTGACTTTGACAATGTTGACACCACAACATTTAAACCAGCTGGTTGACTTTTGAACTACTGCTCATACTGAGGAGTCACATATAGAGTAAGCTGACCTTTGCTACATTTGTTTTTCAAAAATCACTTAGTCAAGTTACAAATATGTCAAAGGTACGGTAGCGTAAATGAAAAGATATCTAATTATCAGCACATTTGGTGTTATCTGAAGAACTCAAATCCATATGGGAGTTCTTTTTATTTAATTTAGTTTGTTTTGCGCAGCTGAGGAAAAACAGCAACACAGCATATCAAAGGCAAAGTTTTTAGTCAGTCCTGACATAGGATTGTGTAAATATTCATTCTTCACGCTATTTAAAAAATGTAAAAATATTATGCATTCAGCCTTTTATTTGTATAACAAGACCCTAAATGTCTGCTTACATTAACTATCTCCTACCATGTGTAATTTGACCACATCTAAAGGTAAAAAACTGTTTCATCAAATGTACAGTACAAATCAGGACAGGCTTTCAGATTCAACCGCACAGACCATAAAGACAATATTGTTTGGCAAACAGTTATACAAATGGAAAGTGATGAAAGTGTCATTTAAATAAAAGGTCATATACTGCTTAATTTCAAACTGTTGCATACCTGTCCAATCACAGCGCAGTGCAGTTACCTTAACTTTTCAACCAGATAAGGGGTTTGTAATGTAGTTAAATGGTCCGATAATCATTATCTGTGCAGCAGACTGAAGTCTTGTCTCACAAAAACTATATTTATCCCCCTAAAAGTATTCCTGGAATAATCTTTGTAATTTTGCATTATGAAGCTTTAGTGAACCACAGCACTGCTCTTCTCTTTGATTGCTTTCATTACATGTCCACTTTTGGCATTCACATGCTCCACGCCTCCCTTCCCTCTTTTTATTTGTTCTCCATTTCTGCACCGTCTGCCAGTCAGATTATCATCAGCCCTCATTTAGCACGTCCTCTCCCGGCCAGACATACCATCTTTGGCATCACACCCTTCTGTCAGACTGCTTCTCAATAGCATCACCTTCCAACTCCCTCTTTTGTCAGCAGCACAAAGTTGATTCTATTTACCCACCATCCCACTGATCTTTTTCACAAACAACCCAGGCTAAAGGAAGGAGGGGACGCAGAGATGTCAGCTAGCCAGTCAAACAACCAGGCAGCCAGCTTGCCAGCCAAACACCGCTCCTTTCGTTCAGCTGCCTGTAAAGCCCATCTGCTGGAGGCAGCATTAGATGCAATATCCAATTCAATCCCTTCCCTCAACCTTCCAGAAAGCTTTTAGCCACATTTTAGCACACAAAAGCTGCTGCTCTGGCCTTTGTAGCTTGAGCTTCTATTTAAGAAGGTGAGGGTGAGGATGCAGGGGGGAAGAAATCAATAAAGTATCCTGGCTCTCAATCTTCTTGGCCTGCAGTAGAGGTGTTTTAGGTTGGGAGGGGGAGGGATGGGAGTGGAAGGAGGTGGGCTGTTTTTGTCATTCATAAGCTTTGCTGACAAATCCTTGACATCATTTGGCGGATTGTATCGATAACTTCTTCCCTGGACTGCAGAGGACAAATCGAAATCATTTGTCTGGCTTTGTTGGGGTGGTGGTGGTGCGGGGGGGGGGGGGAGTCCAGGTATTGGTGCTGCTGTGGGCAGCAGAGAGGGGATGACGTCTGGGACAAAGCCTCACTGCCAGTCTTGGCTGTGAAATTGGCAGCTGAAGGCATTTGTACCACAGAGAAGTTCAAAGGTCACAGTGAGACAAGGGGTCTGTGCATTCTCAGTGAATCTGCAGAGGTCGGACAGCTGCTGTTCTTCACAGACCAAACCCCAAGAGAAAGTTGCTGATCAGTATCCTTCACTGCAATTGCTTTTTGCAAGAACCTTCTGTCATGACATTGAACACATCTGAAAATCACCAAAAACTGGAGGCAAATCAGAAAAAACAACATGAATCTTGTAACACTGACTGATATCCATTTTAATCCTAAAATGCATGCAAATATGAACTCACACATACCCCAAAATGAGTTTATCTCTCATAAATATGCCCACTCACACAGATCTATATTCATTTATTCTTAGTGGGGGCTGTTCCAGAGGTGCTAAGAACTGGCTTTTCCTGTCTGCTGTTTTGACAGTTGTGGGCTTGAGCGTCAGATGGCAAATCTCTTAATCTGCCCTTGTTAATAAGAAAAATATGAGACTGTCTGATATTTTCACACACATTCCCATCTGCACTGTAACAAATGGAAAAGGAAATGGCACAATACTACACAAAGTATTAGCATTACATTAAAAAAATAATTAAAAAAAGAATAGCGACAATACAGATGTGACAGATGTGACACCCAGATAGAAAGTGGTTTGAGCTTTGGTCTTAGGTGAAGTCTATGTGGGGACTCTGTGTATTTGGAACAGGAATGAGACAGTGTTAATCACAGTATGGTTCTGTGGCTTGGGAGGGTTATTTGGGTGTATGAAAGTGGCAGACTAGCTTAACTAGCTTGATCCATGTTTGAGAGCTGTGAAAGGTCAAAAATGTAGGCCTGAAAGGTCTGTCTGGACAGCTCTTGATTCCCCCCCCCCCCCCCCCCCCCCCATGGTCTTCAGCTTAGAATAAACATATAGCATCTCCAGGGCTTTTTCAGAAAATCCAGGTCAAGCATGACAGTGCTATGAACATGACATCATAGATATCTGTGATGCTTTCTTCAAAGCACAACAAAATATAAATAAATTCAAATTCTTAATTTCTTGCTATTTTAGGCTATTTGGAGGCAGAATCTGGTATTAATACAGCTCAGAAGTGACATAGATGTCAAGGTGGGGGGTTGTTTGGGGATGAAGGAAACAAAGCGAAAGAAGAGAGGGTAAAGTGTTTGAAATAAGATCTGGAACAAAGCCACCACCGGCAGGTGTTAGGGAAGCACCTGCCTGTTGGCAGATGGAGTTTCATAATAAGACAAGCTAAACATGAAAGACTGTACAACTGTGCACACCACAGAATAAATTTTGTCTCTTTTGACCAACTTGGGCAAAGTGCTCCTCAACTACATCTAAAGGTAATAGTGTTACAGAAGGCCACACTTGATGCCCCATCATCACCTCTTTCAATCTGCAATCCCACTGCCTCCTTGATCTCCTTTAAACAGCTCATTGTCTTTGTATTCTTGATACAATGCATGACACAGGGTGGGAAAGTGGTGCACACTTTTGTGAAATCTTTCTCTTCTTGGTTCTACATTTTGTATCCATGAAAAGTATGAAAGTCAGCTGTGAGAAGAATGCAATGGAGCATCTAAGGGAGAAGTTTAAGCCCTGACAACTTCTGTCTCCACTAGCCAAAGATTACATAAAGTGAACGTGAGTTTTGGATAATTTCTCTTGAAAACTTTTAAAAATTGTCAGATGCAAGTCTTTCTGATTCTTCCACAAAAAAGGGTGCTTCACGATCTGAAAAAAATGTCTCCTAAGTATTCTATGTACAGGATCTTTGAGCAAAAGCAAATTTAGGTGGCAGGTAGGAGAGAAATGCTAGAAAAAAGTATCACCAAGACTATCTGTAATCATCTGTGAATTCAAATCAGCTTTATTAGCCTAGTTCTCAGTAACAGAGTTTCCATTCAACTGTAGTCCTAATCAAATAGAAAGTAGAAAATAGTATGGAAATATGGCATTTCTGTTAGTTTTATGCATTGTTCTGGTTACAGTCTCCTCATTAATTTACCCACATTTGATGATGCTTTTTTTTACCCTCCTTTGGAGAATGAGCTGGTTGGACTGATTCCCAGTTGATTGCAAGAAGTGTAGTTAGTGTAAAATAGAACTGTAAAACAGAATTAGAATTAGAATTAGAATTAGAATGGCTTTATTGTCATCATACATGGCATGATGAAAATATAAATAACTTCCACTGGATGGTGCATAACAACAAGCAATAAGTAATAAAATATCAACATTAAATAATCAAATCTAATGTACATATATAACAAAATATTAAAAATGCCAACGTGTGCAAAGGAGGCTAGATATTTACAATATGGGAGGTAGATGAAATGGAATAAGAACCAGTAGCCTAGGATAAATATGTTATGGAATTGCATGAAAGCAGCAAAAAGTGACATTGTGTATTCAGGTAGACCGGTAGAACGGTCTCTGAGGACTTCAATATGTAGCATAAATGCACGTTAATTTGCTTTAACAACAAATCAACAGTAAATCACAGTTTTGACTATGCATGATGGTGATGGTGATACGATAGAAGGCCCGCTTCTTACCAGCTTTTTTCTTTTTTTCTGGCACTTCTCTCCTACCTGCCACCAGCTGCCCATGATTGACTATTTAGCTAGCTAAGTTCTCGAATCACAAATATGGCAGAAGCTTATGATTTTAAACTTATCTTCATCCATATTGGGAGGATGGGTTTTTATTTCTTTACTCAATTTTGGATGCCATCTGTGCTATCTGCAATGTGAGCATGGCCTCAGCAAAGATGGGCAATTGCACTGTTACAAGATAAATTTCCCTGTTCCCTATACGACTGAAATGTGTGGGAGGTAAAAGGTCAATAAACAGCACAGAAGTCAGTTTTTACCTGGTTGAACACTCAGAGAAGGCAGTAACAACAGCATCACAGATGGCATGTCTATATGTGTTGGCATGGTACATAGGCCTTATTCAATGAGATGTAATTGACGGTGTGTCAGCACCCCCCACATTATCATTCATGCCAGCTCATACACTTCCTGTGTTATTAAATTCTTAGTTTAAGTCTGTCTAAGTCCAGCATTCTATCATTAGGACTGGTGGGTAAGGGTAATTACTCCGTCAAGGAGGCGGAGCCTTGGCGGAGTTATGGGACGAATGCCATTGGTTTGTCTGTCTGTGTGCTAGCAACATTATTTAAAAAATGGATTAATGGGTTTGGATGAAATTTTGAGGGAAGATCAAAAATGATACAAGGACCAAGTGATTAGATCTTGTAAGTGATGCGGCTTATAGTCTGGATCCACACATTTTTTTTTTAAAGATTTCTTCCGGCGGAAATGATACAATGACTGAGCAGCCTTGGCGGAGTACTGCACTCTCTGAGTGCTTTTCTAGTTTGAGATGCACTACCCCTGTGGTCATAGAATAGGAAAAATAGATGTAAATGCATATAGAAAAATAAGATAAAACAGATTTGAATATTACTTATTTTTTTGTCTTCTAATATCAACTAAACAGTCGTGGTGAAGGTGTAACATTTGGAAGGGATTTTAAAATGCTCTTCAATGTGAAGCATTTGTCTTTCTGTTCTTCCTTTGTGCCTTGTAGGACTTTTATTACTTCGCTAAGGAATGCGGTGGAGCTATGTGACGATTGCTGTTGGTTTGCCTGACTGTTAGCAACATTACTCAAAAATGGACTAATGGATTTGGATGAAATTTTCAGGGAAGGTCAGAAATGACACAAGGACCAAGTGATTAGATTTTGGCAGCGATGCGGCTTATAGTCAGGATCCACGGATTTGTTAAAGATTTCTGTGTCATTGCAAGATAGCGGCACAGCGTCACTGTAACCATGACAACAAATGAACCCTATGTCAGCTGCCTGCTGGTGATCACATGATTGTGATCCTACTCCAAATCCACCGCTGTGGACATATAGGGACTTAGCTGTTGGAAATCATACAAGGAATAATTAATTAAATTGTGGGTGTGTTTCTGAGTCCCATCAATTCCCGGTGCCCGCTACATATTTAGGTCACGTGATTCGGCATCCGTACATAACATACACATGCATAACACACACCTGTGCTCAGCACAAGGTCATTTTGTTTGTGGGCACAACTATATTAAATTGACACATTCTATGGTGCCATTTTTGATCATTAATAATTAATAAACAAATGCTGCATTTGTTTAAAAAAAATGTTGCATTTCTGACAATGCCATATGGGGGAATGAGCAGCCTTGGTGTAGTACTGCACTCTCTCAGTGTCTCTTTTCTAGTAGGAACAACATCATTCTCTTAATGAGTTGAATTTTGTCATAACTGAGTAAACCAAAGTGCACCAACTCAGTAAATTAGTTGTAATTTACATTTAAGAACAGCAATAAAGTTACAATATCAGGGGCATTTTGGCCAAGGTCAGAGGTATAGGGAGTGGATAAGGAGAGCATCAGAGGGGGGAGCACACTGCTCACCCTCCCCCACCCCATTGTTATGCCCCCTATCCTCCCGTGCATCCAACTTCAATTCCACTTCAATTTTTATCAACCTTCTGCTCGCCTTTCAAGGAGATAGGATTCAAACCCTGACACGAATTAGCCCCCAGATTGACTTGATACTGCCACACCCAGGGGACACTCCACAAAAAAAGGAAGCCCACTTTTTTTCTCCTCCAGTCCCCCCCGCCTTTTACTTCAACCTGTTTCCTATCTCCTGCTCTTGCCCTCTACATCATGTGTCCTTCCATTTCTTGTCCTCTCCTCCTCCTCCTCCCTCACTTCTATCTCCATCCTTTGCTCCGTCCATCCTGCACCTCATCTTGTTTTTCCCTGTGCATGCCTCCTTGTCAGTCAGCTGTCTGAGTGACATTCCACCTCCTCTTTCAGTGTGATGGACAGGCGCCGCTGGGTTCTGATGGAGTAATTTGCTTACGAAAACTGCCTGGCATCAAAAAAAACAAAACAAAACATGAACAGTTGCGTGGCCAAGTGATTGCATTAAGAACAGTGAGGGGGGAGTGGGGCTAGTGGGGCGAGTGGGGCTAGTGGGGAGGATATTCCATTTCCATTCATCACCACAGCTGAAAGACAGACCACAGACAGTTTCCTTGAACTTTTTTCTTTCCCTGACATTTTCAGTGTAGAAATCATCTCTAGAAGACAGGTCAGTGTACACAAACCAAATATAAATACCAAAGGAAACCTTTACCTACTCTCCTACTACAACTCTTACAGTACAGTACAGCAAAGGTATATATTTGTTTTGGATAAGTAGTAACAGGCTGGAAATAAACCCCCAAATGTTGCAATATTAGTATCTTTGACACCATATTTTTAATAAGCAAGTAAAAGTCTATCTGTAATTAACTTTTGATGAGGAGTATCTTCAGACTGTTATTATGTAGCTGACACTGGCACTGGTTATGGCATCTCAGAACATGTGCAGAATACCACAAAATAATAGATTTATAATTTGCACCTAGAGCATCTAAAAAGTCCACTATTTTAAACACAGTCTAACTTCTTTGAACCTGAGTGTCCCTTCCTAATGCTTTTTTCATACTTTAATTCAATCAGTTATTAACTCTGTAAACCCTTGGTTATTTTTCTTTTCTTTTTTTTTTTAAAAAAGATTCCACCTGAAATAAACATGACCAAGTTCAGTCAGGGGCAGCTCAACAACTGTAAAGCCAACATGAACAACCCTGGATATCAGGAGAAGAGACAGAGAGTTTTAAAATACAATAAATCTCTCTGTCTCCTCACCTAACCAGACAGAAACTCAACCTTTCAACTAATAAAGCATTAATAACAGCTATATAGCAATGATGTATTTAAAAATTTAACCCATTCTGAAAATTTTAAACTGCAATTCTACCAAATATGATGCAACAGAAATAAGACACAAAAAAATGCTACACTCTTTTCAGACATTATGTTTCCTTTGGGA
Organism: Amphiprion ocellaris; assembly: GCF_022539595.1. Taxonomy (NCBI): domain Eukaryota; kingdom Metazoa; phylum Chordata; class Actinopteri; family Pomacentridae; genus Amphiprion; species Amphiprion ocellaris. The sequence goes on along the minus strand of NC_072772.1, from coordinate 24,837,636 downwards.
AATTGCAGTGAATTGTGTTTGGATTAAAGGTACAACCTGGTCCTGGCACATGGACCTCCAGGGTGGAAAGTGTTAATTGATTAGCTGATTGAAAGAAAATTAAAGTCACAGTAGGCAGAAATCTGGAAAAGCCCTGGGTCCTGTGATTGGCTTAAAGCTCTCATAGATTTTCTAAAGCCTAAAAATGGAGCCAGGAGGAGATACTATATTTTCATATTCTCTCAGACCATTTAAACTACAATATCCTATAGGTTTTGCTTAGTGATGGAAAAAAATACGATCTGCCCAACTTTTCTTGCCAACTGTTTAAATAATTGAGTGGCCTTTTTAAAATGAAATGAAGTGGCATCAACAATGTTTTGTTCTCTAGTGTGAAAATCTTTTGTTTTGTCTTGTCTTCCACATGTAAAATAAATATTTTAGGTTTTGAACTGTTGGTCAAACAAAGAAGACATTTAGAGGCTTTGTTGCACTATATTCTGGTATTTTACAGGCCAACTTATTAATGTTAATAACCTGCAGATGAAACTAGTCATGCCTGTACCACTCCACTATCTGTCAGACCTTTAGTACATTTACAGATTAGTAAACACATAAAATGTGGGGACACTCCATCCAGAATTAAATGTTGTGCTGACAAATCTCATAGATGAGGGCCACCATGAAGGTGTACCGTCAGTATCCCCACACACACACACACAAAGCAGTGAGCAGCTCATGTGTGGCTGTTCGGCCTTCTGGTGATTTCTCACAGATAGCATTGATCTGAGACGCAGGCCTCATTCATTACAGGCTGACTAGCAGCAGATGAGCTGAGGCTTATTGCTGAGCAGGGCCTTTCTCTGTCGTCTGGAAAACCACAGGGGTAAATTGTAGGAGCCATGCATAAGTAAATGTGAAGGTGGACTGTATGTCTTACTCAGCAGCATTACATAACACATGAAGTTCTGTCAGAGAAACAGGGACACACTTTCTACAAAAACAATTATGTGATCATATAGAATAATAGTTTATATTTTGCCTGTAAAGATTTTTTTTTATATCAGGAAACATGAAAGAAAACATAAAAAAGTTTAACATCAGTGTCTCATTGAGACTTCAGATTGATTTAAGAAAAAATACAAGGCTGTATTGTATAATTTGATAGAGACTGCTACTACATTTCAATGGACACCACTTTATTACTGCTAGGGATAAAGTGAGGCTAAATAAATACACTTTACTGATACCATAATTACATAGGACATCATTAGATTATTAATAGTGAATCATCAGTGTGTCAGCAGCAGGTTGCTGTTGTCGCTGCTGCAAGTTTGAACTACTTCATACCCAGTTTTATGTCCAGGGATGAAGATAAATCTGAGGACTCAGATAAGAAGTAAGAAAAGAAATTTAAAAAAAAAACAAAGTTCTGATACACAAATTTGTTTCCATTTTTTCTCTAATCTTTCATTTTTGCTCAGATATTGGATCATTGTAACATTCACTGAAATGAAATCAAGTTTGGACAGAGGTTTGTTGTTTGGTGAAACTTATACACCTTTGAAATATGAGCATGACTATACACTGGTATTTGTAAGAAACCTGCATCTTAAAAGTAATTACAACTGTCTCTTTTAGTGGAGTAGAAATTATAATAATTCCCTCCCCTCCTTCCCACCAGAAAGTAGCATAAACCTAAAATTTCAAATAATAAATTCTCACATATCTTTAAGTGTGAGCCCTGCATTGAAAGAATGTGGTCTGTCTAATTGCATTTTTAACTGCTGTGACTAACCCTGATATATTTGCGAGTGAACTGAAGCTTGATTCCGGCTGTTTGTGACTCAAGGTGGCTAAAATCCTCCCAGAGACTCTGCAGACAATCCCTGACCCAGCAGGCTCTGCCTCATACATGCAGCTGTATTTCCCTGGAGAGTCTGTCACATTCCTGCCTTCAATGCGTAACACTCGCCATTTTCAACATCGGGGCCCCAGGTCACAAAGAGAGAGCTCCAATTGGTGCTACGAAACCTGGCCGAACTGTGATTTGACCTTTTTGGTTCTTCATTTTCCCTCTTTTTCTGTTTCTCTCACTTCCTGGGCTGCAGGAAAAGAATGACTACTGCTTAACGAAAAAAATAATGAATGTCATTTTGAGGCAGGAGTGAGAGGGAGGGAAGAGATGGAGGGTTAGAGACAAGAGGGAAAGGAATGGGAAAGGGGGGAAGCTGAGGAGGCAAGTATATTACCGAGCTAGCAAATGTGCCCTCATGCCAGGGAGTCAATTTGAGTGAAGCCGTGCAATGTGACATCATTTACTCAGAAATCCCTAATTTGTCAGCATTAATATTTCAGCCCCAGCATTGCCTGTCAAAGTGTGCCAGAGATGACTGATCAATCTATAAAACGGCTGCAGCTAATTTATTGAATATTTATGTGCAATGTCATGTGCAGGAGAGCAGCAGAATTTATTCCACCATGCTCTGCTTTTTATGTCCAGGAACTTTCCTGAAAATTATGTTTCAGCTTTTCAGACAATGTGAGACAAGTGTCGTGCTGCTGTGGAGTAAGTAACATTGCACACAAACATGTCCACCACTGTTTACACTCAGCCATTCATGATGAACATATCTGAGATGATGTGGACAATGAGAAACTGAGAGGCAAATAATTTTAGCAGCGTTCTTACCTGAGTTATTATAAGCCAAATAAATCAGGGTTTTTTTTGCAGAATTCATCATCTCAAGTGTGCAACTTGCAGCAGACTGAACATCACAGAAAGGTCTTGAGAGTCAGGGAAGGAAAGAACACACATACACATCAGTGACCACTGTAGTAGTATGATCATTTTCATTTAGAGAATCTGAACTCTTCAAGTAAAGTACCTGTAAAACATGTTTACAACATGTCTGAAAAATGTGGAAACGATGCAAAAACATATCAACAAATTGGTATAAATTCAGTGCATTTTTAAGCAAACTTTGCTCTGAAAGTTGTGTACAGTTATGTTCCTCAATTCATTGGAGAAAACATGCCTTGACATTATATTACAATGGATTCAGGCAGTCCAGAGCTTTTGATTTGTTGGAGTGGAACAGTGGGTTAAATATTGTACATCAACCCTTGATACACACAGTCTGGACAACAACAGGGCTCACTTACTTGTGTTCTCTACAATAGGAAGGTTTTTGCGTTATGTGATCTTCAAGTTGCATTTGGAGCTGCTTTTTAAATGAATGTAGGTAAAATGAATAGTTGTGTTTTAGTAACTTACACGGCCTGTTCCTAATATTTGGATCTCCACACTGGAAAAGGTAGAGAAAACATTTTCTCTAAACTTCGTAGTTCTGAAACTTTGGCCTACAATTATGGTAAAACAAAGCTGACTCAAGGCCCACGCACATAGCCTTACCCTGATCGTTCAGCCACACCAGGCAGGTTTCATAAGCGGAGTTAGCTCAGCTGTCATTCATGTGGATAACAGACAGCTCAGAAGCTGTCATGATTTTGCATTGATCTAATTTGCAAAACCATTCCCATTTCAGGAAACTCCATCCCATTATGAAGATATTTACATGCAGATGAACAGTTGAAAATGTAACAAGTTCATATTTCCATGTTTTAACTATTTCTAAGGCAAAGTCAGTCATGGCTGGCTTATTTATCTGTAAAAACGATAGACAGCCTTCCAATTAGTGTTTGGGTGTCATTTTTGGTAGATTAGACTTTCTCATATTTATGATAGTGAGTATGGAATTGCTCCTTTATACTTCTGATATTGCATTGTTCAGGTCAGACTGCTGGTCCTGAATCACTGTTGCCTGTATCAGTTTGTATCATTTAGCTCTTTATTGGTGAACCGCTCGCTAGCTGACTGAATGATTTTTCACACATATCGGAAATTGATTGCAAGTTAGTTTAATCTTTGGTTTAGAACAACTTTACTCCGTAAACCTGAAAATGATGAATCTAAGTGCCTGAACTAAAGCAGCAGCTATTCTCTTCCAGTAAATATGACTCCCCTTAAAGCCCCTTCCTAATCTGCCCGTATGACTATGTTTGTAGCTGCCAACACATGACTTCCTGTGTCATTGTCTTATTCCATACATTTCTCCCAGTATTATGCTTTCCACGGAGATAGATTTTTTTTAGCATAACCCACATTGTATGCAATTATTTACTGCCGGGTGATAGAAAAATCCCTCCATTTTCTGCTTTTGTTGGCAGCTGCAGTGCACATTTACACAATAGTCATTTAGCACAGACAGCATAATTATGACAGCACATCAGGGCTGAAAGTGCTGGGACAGCGCCAAGGCAAAAGCCGCTCAAACCCTCATTCTTCAATGCCGCCCATGAAGATCATTATGAATGAAAATTAGTGCCGGTGGGATGGAGTGGTAGCAGCATGTGAGAAAAACACCGTGGTAGAGTGTTGGGCACATGGTATCCCTGTGCACCACGACGCCACTGCAAATACTGTGGGAGGAGTGATGAGTACTGGTTAAAGTCACTTGTGAAGAAACAGACCTCATGAGGAAGAAGCATCTTAGAATGCATGCCAGAAATTACACATAAAAGTAAAAAAGTAAAACACTTTCACTCACTGGGTCACCCCATAGTTACTGGATTTAGGTCCCTAAAGCAGAGGAGGGGTGACTTTGACCTAGTCAATGATTTTAATCCAGTTTGGAGTATATGTGAGCAAACAGCCTTAAAAGTATGCCATTCAGCTTTTAGCACCAAATGTTTGTAATGTACCTATGAAGGTGTAGATAACGATCACTTTATTTTTTGATACTGACAAAACCTTGTAAAAGTGATTTCCAGGCACGTTTTAAAGTATCCTTTGTTTTCCCATAATTTTTCTACATGTGTATATGTCTGTTAGGGACCAGATTCTGTAACTCTGCCAAGTTTAAAACCTCATCCACAACCGCTGAGTTAAATTACCAGGCACCAAAGGGGAAATTTTATCTTCCACCTCCCCCACAATGTTAATACCATCTAAATGGAGCTTATTAGTTATTTAGGAAGCTTCCTACACGTCATTTTCTGCAAGGAGATGGATTCCTCTTTGCAGAAAGTGTGTTGTGACATGTTTTTGAGACTTGTAGATTGTAATTATTGTTACAGAATTTATCTGCCAAATTCTAAAACGTTCATACAAAACATGTGAAGCGACATATGAAGTTCAATCAGGAGTCCATCTTCATGCTCACTGTTTATTGATATACACTCACTGACCACTTTATTTGGTACACCTTGCTAGTACTGGGTTTGACCCCTTTTTGCTTTCAGAACTGCTGGAGACATTCCTCAGAGGTTTTAGTTCATGTTGCCATGGTGGAATCATGCAGTTGCTGCAGATTTGTCAGCTGCACATCCATGATGTAAATCTCCTGTTACAACTCCCTGAACTCATTGTCAAGTCCTAGAAACCAGTTTAAGATGATGTGAGCTTTGTGACATGGTGCATTATCCTGCTGGAAGTAGCATCAGAAGATGAGTACACTGGTGTCATAAAGGGATGGACATGGTTAGCAACAATACTCAGGAAGGCTGTGGCATTTAAACAATGCTCAGTTAGTACTAAGGGGCTCACAGTGTGCCAAGAAAATATTCTTCATACCATTACACCACCAGAAGCCTGAACCATTGATACATCGCAGGATAGATCCATGCTTTCATGGTTTTTACACCAAATTCTGATCAAACCATCTGCAGCAGAAGTCAAGACTCATCAGACCAGATAATGTATTTCCAGTCTTCTAGTGTACAATTTTGGTGAGCCTGTGCAAACTGTGACCTCAGTTTCCTGTTCTTAGCTGACAGGAGTGCCACTGGTGTGGTCTTCTGCTGCTGTAGCCCTTCTTCTTCAAGGTTCAACATGTTGTGCACAGAGCCAGATGGTCTTCTGCACACATTGGTGGTTGTAACAAGTTATTTACGTTACTGACCTCTGATGTCACCAAGGCATTTTCACCCAGCAACTGGCACTTATGAGATATTTTGTCTCTTGTAAACCCCAGAGATGGTTGTCTGTGAAAATCCCAATAGATCAGCAGTTTCTGAAATACTCAGATCAGCCCATCTGGTGCCAACAACCATGTCACCTTCAAAGTCACCTAAATTATTTTTCTTCCCTTTTCTGATGCTCAGTTTGGACTCTAGACCACATCTACATGCGTAAATGCATTAAACTGTGACCATGTGATTGGCTGATTAGACATTTGCATTAACGAGCAGTTGAACAGGTGTACCTAATAAAGTGACTTGTTTACATCTCTCCTTCTTGTTGTTTCTGCTTCTAAGTCAATTGAGGATGTTCACTCTTTAAGTTTAGTTAATCAGATTTTGACACAATCTTAGCACATCAGTGACTTTGGGGCTGCTTTCAACTGTCATTTTGGTGTGAGATCCAAACAACCCTCTTCTACTCTGTTCTCTGTTTTCATTACAACCACTGTCCATAGGTCCACCACCACCAGTGTCATGACTACATTAGGGCAGTGGTCCCATTCAAAATGCTCAATGACTGGTGTGTTGTGGGTCTTCCATAATCCTGCTTGCCTTGACAAAGCTCCTTTTCATGGACATGTCCTACAGGGTGGGGAGCGCTGTGCCCATGGTACGCTATACTGACCACCCTCTGGCAGGGCTCTCCGGCTGCAGGCAGTGCTGTTCCTGAATCACAAGGTGACGTTCCTTCTACCTCTCCACCACTCCATTGTAAAAAGTGCTCTGGACCTTCAGAGACAGAATTTCCTCAGCTGTCGGAGGTGATATAGGCCTCTTCACGTGGTTGTCAATTTGTTTGATTCTTGACAGATCCTCACATATTTGCACTCAGAGGGGCAGACAGATGCAGTTTTAAAATTTCATCAAAAAAAGTAGCCATCTGACTCATTTTAAATAAAATTTCTATAGTGGCACAACAACACACCAAAAGCAGAGGGAACCAGCAAAAAATCTAAACCTAGTTTTATTTTTGAGTGGAATTCAATGCCTGTTGACCAGTACACCTTCAGATTTGTGATTCTGTTACTCAAACTGGACTTCCTAGATTGTATTTTGTCCTCTTACGGTTATCTGAAGCAGTACACCCATGATAAAATTGGCTTTTCCAAAATCAACCAAGCCCAAATCATCAATGCTGCTAAGCTGCACATTCTCAGTTTATAAGGGTTGCGATTACATCTCTCTACACAAAGAACATGTGCAGTCCTTTGCATCTCTAAGCCACAAAAGCTATGCTGTTTTCTCTCTGACCACCACCTTTTTACTTAAGAGTTCAGTGTAGTTTTCACTATCTATGTAATTCATTCATCTAAAAGCAAAAGTTTTATTACATGTTCTGAAAGTTCACACTCTTGAAGGTGGAGTGATATACTGCCTCTTACAACCTCTAAAATAAATTGATGTGCTTTGCAAGTGTTGTCCTGACATGCTGAACTGGTGCCTAACACTCACAATCTATCCTTGAACATGTTGACAGTGTTGCATGTGGTTTTGCCAGATGTTGTAGCATGCCAAGTTAAAGTTAATAACTGTCAACACCATGCCATCCACAACATAAAGTTGCAACTTTCTGGGACATCCAATCCAGACTTCTTTGAGTTTTAAAGAGATCATAGCAGGTTAGACCACTGTGGGCTCTCCTACATGTGGGTCCAGATAGGTTTCATTTCCTAGGTTAAGAATAATGATTAAATAATTTTATTCCGGAACCTAAAAGAAGCACCAAATATGCATCACTGTTGTGGATTTAGGGTCAATTAGGACTGATTTTGTCCTCTGACATACTTCTAAAACAGGGGCGTTGATCAAGGTTTTTTCCCAGTGTGCACTTGGAAAGCTGGCAGGTCAGCAGGTGACCAATCCTAGCAACTTACAATCCAAAATGCAAATCTCTTTCTTGCACCACAGTTAGCATTAGCCCCTCCAGCCCTTTCATTATGTCAGCACTAATTACAAATTCTTAAACCAGTGCCAGACATTACAATAAGACAGTGCAGTGAGCATATGGCATAATATCCTATTAATGAACACTCTAAATTCAAACTCAGGTCAGCGCTATCATGCCCGAGAACGTGTCACTGATCCGATGGAAGCAGGAGGAGGGGGACTGGGGGAGTGGGGGTGGGTGCTGGTAGAGGAGGAGGAAGTGACCTTCTTCTAAAATGCACAGACTAATTTGGAGGGGGAAGGCAGCCCCTGGGGCCGTCTCATTGTTTTACTTGTTTAATTTTTCGCCAGCAATTATTGATATAATATTTTGATGGCAGAGCCGAGGAAGGAGAAGTCATTAAAAGGGACCAAAGGAGTGAGGAGTGACATTTTTTTTCACTTTGCTTTGCCACTAGCTTGTTCTTCTCATCCCACCCCCCTTTTTTACCCTCCTCTTTTTCTGCATTTTTCCTGCCTGCCACTCTCCGTCTCTCTCCGGGGGGAAAGTCAGGCCATTTGCATTTGCTGTCACAACAATGCGAGAAACAAGTTGTGGCCGTCTCTCTGGCTCAGTCCTCAGCACGCTTGCCATTTTAATGGGGACTGTCAACTACAAGAGAGATGGATATCCCCCCTCTCCCTTGTCTTCCCCCGACCCGACTTCTTTTGGGAAAAAAAGGGAGATGCAAAAAGCCACATTTAGCATGATTGCATCTGCGAGTGATAGATGTTCCCTGTGGCAGTTTTCGTTGGGATCTGGTTTTCGGAGTTAATCCGCTGAGAGGACCTCTGTCTGGAGTAATGCAGGGTCGAACGCAAAGGCAAAGAGGATAACAAAGGTAACAAAAGGGAGTGGAGGAAGACACTTCACCTTTATCTGAAATGGAGCTGTGATCAGTCCCTTCCTTGTCCAGGCGATCAGCAGCTAAACTGACTGCCTTTCTCAAGCTGTGCATTTAGAACTGATAAACTGTGCTCTCTCCATTTTGTGAAATTCACATGGATGCAAAGTCGGAATAACTCTTACCACAAATGCTGATGAGGAGATTCATGGGCTCATCAGATTACACAGAGGCCCTCATCTCTTCTTCTTCCCCAGGGATGATTCACTCTCAGTGGGCCCAGGAGCTGGACCCCTGCCCCTGGCCCCTGTCGAGTGCTCTGAGTCGTGTGTTTGTTTTAAAACCAGACTTAATCCTCCACAGCAGCTGTCTCAGATCAGGTCGCAGCTCAGTGCTAAGGGAGGTGGGAGGAGGCGCAGAGGGCTGCAGGTGCAGGCTACAGAGCAGATGTAACCATCACTGAAAGTATGGAGACACTGTGTGAAAAGTGAAAAAGTCAGGTGTGGTTTTTCCAATCTAGTTAATATGACACTGTAGTTTGAGAGATGAAGAAAACACATCAGTGTTTAATGGTTACAGGAATTTTGAACGATGGCCTGGGAACAGTTTACAATAAAAACTCCAAACAATTCCTTCAAATTATTATTTCTTGAAATGAACAGAAACTGTCATCTTTGTTCAAGAGTTTGATGTTTAATTATGTTCATGAGTACATAAAAATATTTCTTAGTGGTTCTTTGCTGCTACTTTGTGTGTTCATACAGTGATCACATCCACAGACATTTGCACCAAGAGCTGAATATAAGATAAGCAACGTTTAAAGTTATTTAATAGGTATGACGTTATAGAGTTTATTAGGTAGACCTAGGTAAAACAAATACAGTATAATATGCTCATGAAGGTTTTAATGTGTATACTTTGTTCAAACTTAGATAACTAAAATACAATTCAAATCAGCCAAACTACAGTTCTACTGTAAAGAACCTTGAGAGTTATTTTTGATCAAGATACATATAAATCAAGTTTGTAGGACAGTTTTCTTTCACCTACACCACGGGTCAGAAGTTTTAGAACATCCCAATTTTTCCAGTTTTTTATTGTAAATTGTGCATGTTGATGTCTGATTGTACTCTGAAATGAAAGCATAGAACAAATAAACAAATGAAGTTTAAAAAAAACAACAGAAAAACAAAAACAATCTAGAAACAAAAATGTATTCTAAGCTTTTGACACATCAAAGTAGCCAGCTTTGGCAGAAATAACAGCTGAACACACTCGTGGCATTCTCACTGACACCTTGACTTTCTTCGCAATTTCTCTGTAGGAAAGACTTACACTTTAAAGTGTAATGATGGTCTGTCTCTCTTTTGTTGTTAATTGCCTTAGTTTTGGGTAACCTTACCTTTTTTAAAAAATCTCTGGCAGTTCACCACTTACCTTCGTACCATTTCAAGCTATTCATTGGACTTGAACTACTTGAATGTCAAAGAAAAAAACCCCAAAAATTTCAGGCATTCTGAAACTTTAGATCAGTAGTTTATGTAATAAGGTAAAAATGAGGAACATCTTACCTCAGAGTGATGGTGAGAAACTAGTCCATGCATTTATAACTTCTAGGTTGGACAATTGTGATTCCTTATTATCAGGATGTCCCAATAACTGTCTTAAAAACCTCCAGCTGATACAAAATGCTGCAGGCAGAGTTCTGACGGGAACCAGCATCTCTTCATTGGCTCCCTGTAAAATCCAGGATAGAGTTTAAAATCCTTCTTGTCACATTTAAAACTCTAAATGACCAAGCTCCATCTTATCTTAAAGACCTTATGGTACCAAATCATCCTAACAGAGTCCTTCTCTCTCGGACTGCAGGTTTATTTGTGGCTCCCAGAGTTTCCAGAAGCAGAATGGGAGGCAGATCCTTTAGTTATCAGCCCCTCTGTTGTGGAATCAGCTCCCAGTTTAGGTTCGGGAGGCAGACACCCTCTCTATTTTTAAGATTAGGCTTAAAACTTTCCTCTTTGATAAAATTTATAGTTATGGACCCTTAGTTTTGCTGCCATATGTTTAGACTGCTGGGGGATTCCCATGATGCACTGGGCTCCTCTCCTCTACTATCCTCTCCTCTTTCTTTCTTCCATACAGTTATACTCCATCATTGCATGTCACTAACTTTGTGTTTTCTCTGAGGTTCTGTTCTTGTTCTCTCTGCAGGTGTCTTTGGATCTGGAGCTACACGTCTCTGATCTGTAGTTTTCTGCCTCCTCGATCTCCAAAATGTTCATTTGTATTGCTTGCACTCCATCTTCTATCCAGGTATCCCCACCCAGTCCCTATTGCTATTCCCCCTCACCCCCACTCTCACCCCAACCAATGGAGGCAGATGGCTGCCTTCCCTGAGCCTGGTTCTGTCGGAAGTTTTTTTTCATCTCCCTGTTATAGTTTTTTTTTTTTTTTTTGGTTCCATCCTACCATCGTTGACTGCTTGTTCATAAAGAATCCAAAGACAGCTTTAGATTGCTGGGTTCTCTGTTCCTTGTTTAAATTTCATAAGGTCTTTACTTTACTATGTGAAGTGCTTTGAGATGACATACGGTATGTTGTGAGTTGGTGCTATATACATAAAACTGCATTGAACTGAACTGAATTTAATCAAATTGAATAGAACTGTTCTCAGTGTGTGCTGGTGTTGAGCTGAAAGGTGTTTCTCCTATTTTGTTCACTTTATTTACATCAATGAGGGTGCAGTGAGTAAATCAACACATCACCCTGAAGCAGTTTCATTAGAATATGAGCACTAGAACCCTGTTAATAGTAATTAATATTTATTTGAGAACAGTTGTATTAGACTGCATTCATTTTTAGCTTGGTGTGCCTAATAAACTCACAATTAACAGAGAGCAGCAAAATAAAAATGTTTGGCAGTCAGAAGTAGCAGACAGATGACTCTCAGCTACACAATAGTGCATCGGTTTATTTTTTCTCTTTTTCTTCATTGTACAATATAGAAGAAAAAGTGTATAAAAGTAGGAAGTTAGGTTTCAATATATATTTGTTTATGTCTTAATTGTTGCTGGTAAACAACAGACTCTAGGTTAATGTCATGGACACCAGTTGCAAATGTCCTTACTTTGTTTCAAAGCCAGGTTTTGCCAGTAATTTTTTGACAGTGGCATTACTTGCAAGTCCATGAGCATCGGGAGCAGTGACTATGGAGAAGAAGTCACTGTCTGTTGAAATCCGAATGGCTGGGAATAAAAAACATACTGTGGTTATAGCTCTTAACAGAATTTGGTGGTATAGGTGCTGAATTCTAAGCTCTGTGATTGAATGTTTTTATTTTTACCAAACTGTAGACTGGGAGTTGTAGTTAACTGGGAGTTATGTGTCTGACTTCTCAGAATTTATAATACAGTTGTAAATCATCTGTATTCATGATTGACAGGATTGCCCTCACTGTGAGCCGTGTATGGGGGGAGTACAAGGCCTTTTTCCACCTGGTATCATGCAAAACACATGAAAGTAGCATATTAGGTCCCTTTGTGTTATATAAAAACTTTATTTTTATTTTTATTTTTTTACATTTGACATGTCATTGCACAGCTGCACAGTGGCTTGGTGGTTAGCACAAGGCTTTCCCGGGATCTTTCTGCATGGAGTTTGCATGTTCTCCCTGTGCATGTGTGGGTTTTCTCCAGGTTCTCCAGCTTCCTTCCACAGTCCAAAAACATGCTGAGGTTAATTGGTAACTCTAAGTTGTCCGTGAGTGTGATTGTTTGTCTCTATATGGAGTCCTGTGATAGACTGGTTACCTGCCCTGCCTTCACCCTAAGTCAGCTGGGATAGGTTCCAGCCCCCCAGAGACCCTAATGAGGATTAAGCTGTATATAGATGAAGGATAGATGGATGTCATTACACAGTAAATGGTACAAACAAATGACACCCTCCCCGTATTTTAACACAAAATGAGGTGTGTTATTTATAAGCAACTCGATGATATCACGTTCCATTTTTAGCTGGAGAGTCAAGGATGGAGAGTTCTGTACTCAAAATACTCCAAAACCTTGTCCACAATCTGTTGTTACTGTAACAAGAGTAAATCTAAGAGTTACGTTGAAAGCAAGAGTACAAGTGAATGTGCGTTTGTGCCTGTGTGCAAGTGTGAGTGTGTATGCATGCAAGAGAAATATATATATATGCTCAACACTCAGTCCATCAACACAACACCCGGGTGCATTGGTATTCTTTCGTAGTTCCAGTGCTGTCTGCACATACCCTGTGATCATTCATTCATACAGCTGATAACCACAAATAAACAGAGGAAAAAAGAGAAAGGACTGTTCTCTGTGTATGGACTCAACCTGTAACAGCTTGATTAGAGGGAGGAAAAAAGGTCATCCTTGTCCAGAAGTAAAGTGAATTTATTGTTGTCCTGGCTGCCATGCAGTGGTGATAAAAATGACCTCAATAAAAAAACAGCACAGCCATTGCCATATGCAAATGATTCCATAAAGGAATAAATGAGAGAGGGATGTGGAGGTTGGGTGATCAGCAGGAGACATGAGGGTGGGGGGCAGTGGGGGTCAGATGGAGCAAATGAAGGCCAAATTGCGGATACAACGGTCCAGCCCATCACTCTTCATGCCAGTGGCCTTTTATGTAGCTGTCCAGCGGCCCCTGCATATGCCCCCGCCTCTCCTTCACCGGCCCCCTGGCGCAATGACAGCGCAAAGGGCAATGCAGTATGTCTGTGTATGTGTGTGTTACTACACATACTCTCTCTTTGTGTCTTAGTGTGCTTGATTCTTCTGGCTTTGGCTTTTGGTGATGTAGTAATGTGTGATTGTGAGCATGGTAGTAGCAAGTAGTGGGGCACTGCAGTTGTAGTGGTGGAAAAAATGTGTAATACCTGTAACAATGATGGTCAATTGTGCTAATAAAATGTGTGTCCAAAAAGTAATTAATCTCAGCTAATGTCGTTGTATAAAATGTAATGTCAGTGAGATTATCAGTCATCCTTGTAACAGGATATGTACAGCTAAGCTGAAAGCAACGGGACATGTTTAAAGTCATTCCTGCTTTTATAAAATAGTTTCTCCAGCTGTAACGAAACTGACTAATCATATAGCTTTACTTCACATGTTAAACAGCTTTTTTTAGAGGACATTTGTGCTTGAACTGTGAAAAAGTAAAATCAATTTGAATGTCTTAGGAAATTATATATTTAAACTTTAAGTGTTACAGGTTACCCAGTTACAAGCTGGCTGCTGCTTATATTAATGTGAGATGTGTCGCATAACTAGAGCCAGAAAGAGATGTCAGAGACAAATATAGCCAGACTTTCTCTGTGTAAGTCAGCTTGTGAATCCTAAAACCCCGGACATAATGGGTGTCACAATGGAGTTTATCAGCTTTCTTTTATATTTCAGCTATCTGCTTCAGATTTTGTGCACATTCACATAAAAGGTGGCATTTAATGCGCCATGTGACAGTTCTTCCGCTCTAAATAGACCAATTGTGTTTTATCTACTACAGTTAGCAGAGGGCTGTATTACGAAGCAAAATTAGTGGGCTAGCAAGGTGTGTTGACCTTAAAGTGAGAGTTTTCAAGCAGGTGGTTCTCTTTTAACTTGCTAGATCACCGTGATAACTCATGCTGTGGAGCTAACCTGCTCAGGAGCCTGGTATGTTTAGAATTTTTGATTTAAATCGGCTGTTTCTCTATAAGTGATGAAGATTCTCAGCTGAGGGAGTATGTTATGTCTGCAGACTGGTTGAGGTGTACATTACTAATGTTTGGTCCTGCTTTGCTGTCAACTCAACATTCACACTGCTGGTACTGCAGCTGACAAAACACAGATGACAAAATTGACTATTCTGTTGGTCGCGTTTGAAAGAAATAGATCAGTAAAATAAGTATATTAACAGTTTTCTAACAGCTTTTCTGTCTTGAATCGTTTGCAGTAGCAGAGGATACAATGTTTTTTATTTATTTATTTTTTAATGTGAAGACGAATATAACAAACAAATAGAAACAAGATACAGCATGCATGCCTGGCAGTTATGATGAAGTTAGTGAAATTCCCCCCAAAATAGATTTATAAAATTAATTTGTTAAAAGATATTGTGGGATGTTACTGCCTTCATAATGTATTGTATATGCTGTTACCGATGCTGCATTGTGAGCATAGCTTTTGACTTGGTAACTGCAGAAAAGGCTTCATTGTATTGATGACCATGGGTTACAGTGTATTTTTGTTTGCATTTGGAGGCATAATGGAACAATGCAACAGGTACGTCTCAGACTGAAAAGAACCTGCTAGTCATCAAAATGTTCTGACATATGTGGCTTTTTAATATTGAAAAGCCTTTTCAACAAGAGGTCCTAGACATTACGACCAGACAAAACACATTTCTAAGAGATTTTTTTTTTATACATAGCCACAGGTCATTCTGCTTGTAGTAGTAATAACAGGTATTGTATTCTTCTTTTTCTTCTTTTTCTTCTTTGTCTTCTTCTTCTTCTTCTTCTTCTTCTTCTTATTATTATTATTATTATTATTATTCGTATTATTGTTAAAATTATTTTTTAAAAATTTAATCTTGACAACTATTTCAAACTGAGTGTGGGGCTTTAGTAAAGATGACAGATTCAGCACTCCACTGTTGGCCAAGGCAGGAACAAAGAGAAATCAGAGACAAAGCGGCAGATAGAAACATACAGTCATAGAGACAGACACTGTAAAACAAAGAGAGGAGGCTGTAAATGAAGAGTGTAGCAATGCTGGCGGACATTGGCATCCTTTTAGCTGGCACGCTAGCATGCCAAGTTGTAGGATTTACCCTGGAGCCCTTGGGCTTCACTGTGAAAAGACTGAGTCGGCTTGAGGGGCCCCGTGGCTGGCTACAGCTGGAGTCCCATTGTCTGGGCCACTGGAGAAGGGGAAACACTGGATAAACGCATGGAAAACAAGAGGAAAACAGAGAGGAGAAGGAAGCAGAGGAGGAGGCCAGAGGGAAAGCAGCAAGTGGTTCCAGGGAGCAGGGCCAACATGTAAGAAAGAGGAGAGAGAAGGATGCTGTTGTACTCTGAGGGCCTTGAAGGAATCCACCAACTCATGCACTGGTACATGCTTACATACACTTGTAAAGACCACATATATTATGACAGTCTTGAATTTCCAGAGATTCCTTCAACTCTCATTTTTCCATGATGGAATGGTTGAAGCACATTCATCTTTGTAACAAAAAGCACTCATTTTGCAAGTTGGTTCTCTCGTAGATTCATTACAGGTCTTCAGGAAAGATGACAAAAAATCGGCTGAGTCAAATAGATCGATAGATAGACAGACATAGATAGATAGATAGATAGATAGATAGATAGATAGATAGATAGATAGATAGATAGATAGATAGATAATCCATAATCCATCCTTCCATCCATCTATCCATCCATCCATTATCTATACACCGTTTGATCCTCATTATATATATACACACACACACACACACACACACACACACACACACACACATATATCTATATATATATATCTATATCTATATATCTATATCTATATCTATATATATATATATATATATATATATATATATATATATATATATATATATATATATATATATATATATATATATAGTAGGGCCGGGACTTTAACGCGCAAATTTCGATTAATTAATTACAGCGGCAAATAACGCGTTAAAATGGTAACGCGATTAATTGCACCCTCCTCACTTCCCTCATTTCTGGCACACCGATAACTCTGATGAACACTCCAGCCCAGTAGGTGGCGGTAATGAACCTAAAGTCTGTTTGTAGCCATGAAGAAGAAGCACAGGAAGTACTGAGTGAAGTCAGGCACTGGTGAACAGTGAAGGAAGACGAGATTGAGCTTGTTGGGCAGAAAGTTTCCTTTTAAAAATCTTCCCGATGGCAGCTTGGATAAAAGCCTGGTTGTGTGCAAATTGTACAACAAAGAGTTTTCTGATCACTGCGTCACTTCAAGCCGACGGTATCACCTCAATGTAAAACATGTTGCTGTTAGCACCAGAGCTAACGTTAGCTACGAGTCATGCTAACGGCTAACAGTGTAGCCATCCCATAATAGACCACTTTTCTAGACAGTGCTTGAGTTTACAAAAAGTCTTAAAATATTGAAATGTTAAAATCGCTATAATTGCACTTAGATTTGCAGTAATCTGTGAATGTAGCAGACAGATGGAAAAATGCAGATAAATAGAAATGAAACATTTTTGTGGTTTAAGTTTTTACTCCGTCGAGGCTCTGCCTCCTTGGAGGAGGAATAACCTAAAGAACAAAAGTATCTCTTTTAATAACTTAATTATAAACTTTTTTGTTTATAAAAAATTACATAAATAAAAATTGATATTCTTATAGAAAAAGAACCATCAAAATTACACCATTTATCAGACCCAGAAAAGATGAAAACAGAATGAATCTCTGGATTTTCAACTTTCTGAAGCTCCTTGAACTACTTATGCTGATTTTATGTGCCATACAGTGGAAAAAAACAGCTAAATCCAGGCTTTAAGTCATCAAAATCACTTTTTTCTATATGTCCCATTTTCCTTTTTTAAAATAAATTTTAAATTATAAACACGTATATGTCTATTCATTGATTCAACTGTCAACCACAATTTTATTTGAATTGAAAAAGTTCACTTATTGTGTCAAATATTGCTATTTGACAAAACTGCAATTAATTGTGATTAATTAATTACAAAGCCTGTAATTAATTAGATTACATTTTTAATTGTGTCCCACCACTAATATATATATATATATATATATATATATATATATATACATGAGGCATTTTAAGCAGGGCCTAAAATCAACTGTTCAGTTACGTCTTTGTAAGCAAAAAGTGACCAGTACAGTGTCACTACCACGATCAGGAAGAAACTGTAAGCTATCACAGCACCTTAAAGCTTGACTGGTGATTGCTGCTGATCACATGGACAAAAAAGAGGCATCTGGAGAAAAGTTCTCCTGTCAGATGGACCAAAAATTTTTAAAAAGGCATTTGGCCAGAATGACCAGCTATATGTTTGGAGTACAGAAAGCAAAATATGCTAAATAACTGGATTATTGAAAAAAGAAGGATTACCTCTTCATTCCTCAGGATAATGTGAAATCATCAGCCAAACGTATATCAAAGTTATAAAGAAATGGTTAAATCAGGCCGGAATTTCAGTATTAGACTGGCTTTGCCAAAATCCTGACTTAAACCTCATTCTGTATGCTGAAGAAGCAAGTCTATGTCAAAAGCTTAGTAAACTTAGTTTAACTGCACCATTTCTTGCCAGAAGCCTGTGAATGGCAATGTCCACAAGCTTCTTAAAGTATGCAATACATGTGAAAATGGCCAAAGAGCAGTTAACCAAATATTTGAATGGCTGTATGTATGTTTTTGACCCAACATATTTTGTCCCACTTGCAGAAGACCTGTAATAAATCCATGGAAGAACCTAAATAGTTTTCTGTGACAAAGATGCATGTTTTTTAATCTACCATCATAGAAAATTAGGAGTTGGAGGAGTCACTGGGAACTCAACAGTGCCACAATATACTGCAGGTGGTGTTTGGGAGTGTGTGTAAACTTTTGTTTACAACTGTATAAGGGAGTTTCATCAGCCCAGCTAAGACAGAAAACTAAAACCAATGCTGCTTATATCTTATTCTTATATTTTTATTTCCTTCAAATCAAATATATAAAAACTTACAAAAAACGTATCTAAATCTCTTCCATGGGAGTCGGCACATTCAGTTTCAAATAAAAAAAATAGATTGGACACTGAAGTCTAAGCATTATTTTGTATAGTGTTACATCATTGAAACTGATATACCAGCAATAAAACTGATGTAACTTTATGCGTGAAAGAAGTGTATGTGTGATATAACCCACAAAGGTTCAAGAGTAGTTGGGTACTCGCTGTGCATCACTTCACAAGCAAAACAGTTCATACATGGCTTACTGCTATTTAGATTGAGGTCCAGTAGTGTGGGTCTATGCATTGTATATTAGAATAGAGAGGTGACCATGAAAGTGAACAAGATAATAATAATGCTCAACAACGTATTTGGTTGGCAAACATCAACTGTTTATTATTTCTTGAACAGTACACGCTCACAGGAAAACTAGAAAGTGTTGTAGGAGCTGGTAAATTGGGGAGTGCTAGTCTTGTGAATGAGCGGAAAATTATTCTCACGGTGAAGAAATTAAATTGGTTTTATTTAGGTATAAAGTGCCACCTGACTGTATACACCTTATGTTCAGATGGCGTGGTTCATTTCTTTTCTCCCCCTCTCTGTGGCTGTCTACAGCGCTGTATATGTTCTATTTCTGAGGCAGTGTGTGATATGCCTCCTGCACTCTGTTGTCAGCAGCCGGTGCATCGGAGCAGAGCTCGCAGGTGTGTACAGACCAGAAGTCGACCATGAATGAGAGCTCATCTGCCGGAGCCAGGGAAAGCACATGGTCAAGTGGTCAACAAATGAAAATGGAAAATTGCTACCACTTGTTGGGCCTGTTCAAGTACATGCAGGCGGGAGAGGTGGTCAGGTCATGATGGATGCCCCATGTCCCCGTTGTTGTTGATATGATCAAAAAAAATACCAGGGCCAACCCCTCCGCCTCTGTCCCCACCCTCCCCATTCTCCATCATAATACACAAACAGATGTGTGCAGGTCGCCTGCAAGCACAGAAAATTGCCTGTGTGCAAAATTGCCTCTGAGATGAGAAATTTTGTTTATTCGTTGGACGAGCCCAATCATGTTTTTGAGTGTATTGTTAGGTTTTTTTTTTTTTTAAATCAAAATAACAGGGATTTTAACTTGTTCCTCAGTAAAGCAACTAAACAGAGACATCAACTGAGCTGTACAACATCCACAAGAGGCCCAGCTGGAAATAAAAATCTATGTGGAAAAGTACAACATGGTGAAATCATGTGAGGTTTCATATAGACTGCTAATACAGTTTAAGTATGAAGTAATCAAAGAAAATGTGATTAGACGTCCTTTGAATTAGACACTAGAAACAAGTGTAATCATATGTTAAAAGCCTAAAGTCCATGGTGAACACACTGCATCGCTATATAACTTAGGTCTAGTAAAACGCCTGTGCATCATTTACCACATAATTTGATGCAAATACTGTGAAACGTAGGAATCCCAAAGCAAATACAGCGGAATGGCAATTTAATGAAAACAAATGTTGGATGTGAAACTGCAGATGTAATCGTGTGCTTACAGAGCATCGTTCTCTCGATCTCTATCTGCTTCTTACTCACGCTCACACACACACACACACACACACACACACACACACACGTATTTGCCTAATCACATGCATTTTCCACTTCATTTCCATGCTTTCTTTTCAGCTAAAGGCACTCAACAGACATCAACAATCTCAACATTTATGTAACAACACAGTACACAATCACATTATTTTATTTATATCTGCTTCCCAACTGATTCTGTGGAAACCTAAGCACTAGATGGTCGTAGGGATCTTACTAGAAGCATTGACATACAAAATAAAAGACCCCCTTAATCTTTTGGACAATGATAATGATCCAAAGGTGACGAACAAAAGCATTTACAAATGCTCAACTTTGACTTCATAAAGTAAAGACTTACAAATACTCTACTTTTCCTGTATCTGCATGATCCGGGCAGCGCATCAGTCCTTTTCCTCTTGTTTCCTTTTCCCCCATTCTGTGTGTTTCTTGTCTGGTGATTCTGACTGTGTGCTGGTGTGCCTGGGCTGGCACAGTGCAGTTGCCATTACCAGTAAGTCAATCTTGACTCACAGCTAGATGAACCTGAGTTAGAATCTAAGGTTGGCTAAGAACATTGGGCGCTCTGGCTTCCTTGCACAGTTTGCTGTAGATGTAAAGATATAATAATGGATTGTGTGACATGGTCTGGTGACCTACCTTGACACTGCTAACAATCATCGGACACATATGGGTCTCATCGTCGAATCAACTTCCTACAGCGTACAACCCCAGTCCCACTCCCATGGGAAGATCACCATAGCCAACTCTGCTGTTTGCTGAAACTAAGACTGCTACTTTTTGGCCTTTATGTCCAAGTCACCAGTCCACTAGATCACCACCACCACCACTCAGACAGGAACCAATCTGCTATTCCACACCTGCAAACCCCCTTGATCAGTCTCTATACAGTCAGTGAAGTAGCACTTTGCTTCATGTCCAGTCCTTCCACCAACCAGCCATGGCCTCTCAACTCACCTACCTTAATGGGCTCCCCACCCAGATTGAATTCCTTTAAGCTGAGGTCACCATGCATGGTAATACTGTAGCACTCTGTTAATCACACGGTAGTCTCACCTTAAAACACACTTTGTTTTATTTTCTATGTCCAAAATGAGAATATGATTTAGAAAACAAAAATTATGCCATAACCTGTAAAAGTCTTGAAACTAATATTTGAGACCATAAACTCATTGGGAAAGCATTTAAGTGACAGATCAAGGAAGAAGTAAGATCATTTTCTTATAAACATTTATACAATCAGACTTATTTTTGGAACCAGAGTCACACTAAGCTAGCCATTAGAAATAATGCAGGTTTAAGGCACTTCTATGTTGGCTTCATTTGCAGACCAGGGGCTACGTTTTACCTACAGTCTATGGGTCATATAGTTATACAACAGCAGCAAAAGAAGGGCCTGTACTTATATTATCTCAATTATGCTTCATGACCTTTATGGGGATACAGTTCCCAAAGAAAAAAACATGGCACATGCTTTTTTTTTTCTTAAAGACAAAATATCATGTCATCAGCAATCTGCAATGTTACCATCATTATATTCTTATTAACCTTGACAAACCTGTCTCAATGCTTTGTCAGTACATGCTGACTTAGTAAAACCTGTGGTGGTTGAATCAGTTTGTTTGAGGACAGATGAACTGAAAACATAGCTCACAGGATAAAACTGTGGCAATGCTGCCAATCACACACCACTGTAGTCAGCAGGCTATCACAGCAGGATGATGCCTTTCACTCTCCTGTCATCCCACCAACAGACTTCTGCCTGTCTTTGATTATACCTTACCCTCTATGACAGTCCAAATGTAACCACTGATGATAGGTGCTTTGTCGGTTTTGTGTTGCATTTTATTCCATCCAAACATACACTGTATTCACCAAGTGAGCATGTTGACAGCTTTGTCCTGACTAGTGTAGGACTAGATAAATAAAAGAAAGAAATGCAGTGAAACAAATGAGTAAGTTGCTCATAGTTTTCAAATCTTTATACACAGTAAATATTTCTTTATTCGCATTTTCTTGTTTTTATTTGAGAGCTTTGTGGTTGAATCACTCCTCATCACATTTCCTTCTCATTTGTTCTGCCTATCTTTTACTCTCATTGCTCACCCTCTCCACTGTATACCTGTTACAAATGAGAAAGTATTAACAATTAATCCTGTGCAACATCATTCTAACTGTAAGGCATCTACATCATGTTTGACAGCTCTTCTTGATTTGCCCAGATATTACGGAATAATAAAACAAGCTGAACTTTAGATAAGATAGATAAGATAAAGTTCTTTATTTCTCCCCACGCCAGGGGAAATTTACATTGTTACAGCAGCTTATGTAACAGTAGACATAGAGATAAGAATAAAATAATAATAGAACAATAGTAATAATATTTACAATATATACAAGGGTTAGCAACCTAACTATTGTGTATCATGCAACATGCTCTTTGACTTTTTACCATCTTTTAATCCCAATGCAGCCCAAACTACACTGCTCATAAAAATTAAGGGCACACTTAAATTACACATCAGACCTCAAGGAACAAAATGTTTACATTGAAAATGGTTATTGATACACACTGTGTAATTCATTGAGAACAAAATGACATCAGAACAGTCAGGAAAAACATATTTTTAATGCACTAAGAAGTAAATTCAAAATCATACCAAAAATCAAAATGAAAAACTTCAATCACAAGATCCAACTCACATGAATTTCATCACAACAATTGACAATGTGACTCAGTAGTGAATATGGCCCCCACATGCCTGTATGCACTCCTGACAACAACTGGGTATACTCCTGATGAGACAAAGGATTGTATCCTGAGGGATCGTTGCCCAGACCAGGATCAAGGCATCAGTGAGCTCCTGGACAGTCTGTGGTGCTACTTGACAGTGTTGATACAGAATATCCCACAGATGCTAAATCATATCCTTGGAGGTCTGTGCGACCCTCCAAGGATATGTCCCCAGACCATCACTGACCCACAACCAGACCAGTCATTGTGGATGATGATGCAGGCAGCATAGTGTTCACCAGGGCATCTCCAGACTCTTTCACATCTGTACCATGTGCTCAGTGTGAACCTGCTCTCATCTGTGAGGGGAACAGGACACAAATGACAAACCTGCCAATTCTGCTGTTCTCTGGCAGATGCCAATCAAGCAACAGGGTGCTGGGCTGTGAGCATAGATGCTGAGCCCTAATGGCACCCTCATGGAGTCTGTTTCTATCAGTTTGGTCAAAACCATGCACATGAGTAGCCCTTTGGAGGTCTCTTTGTAGGGCTCTGGCAGTCCTCCTGTTCCGCCTCACCTAGTCAAGCAGGTATCTTTCCTGTTGCTGGGTTGCTGTGGACAGGGCCGTTCCTTCTTTGTCCAGCTCTTCTCATGTAAAGGCTCATCTCCTGGTATGTCCTCCATGCTCTTGACGCTGTACGAGGAGACACAACAAATCTTTTTGCAACAACACACATGGATGAGCCATCCTGTAGGAGCTGGATTACCCGTATAACCTGGATGGGCGGAGAATACTGTCTCATTCTAGCAGCAATTATTAGGGCTCCAGGAAAATGCAAAACTTGACAAAAATTAGTCAGGAAGGATAGGGAGCAACAAATGGTCTGTGGCCACTACCTGCAACACCATTCCCTTTTTGGTGCTTATCTTGTCGTTGCCACTCCTGTTCACGTATTGTTGCTTTTATTTTCCACCAAAGCACGTGAAACTGATTCACAATCACTTACATTGTCTAGCTGGACAGATCAATATCCAAGAAATTTAGTTGAGTTGGTGTTACACTATGATGATAAAATGTTCCCTTAATTATTTTGAGCAGTGTGGTTGCATTTGCTGTTGTCAGAGGACACTGTTCACTGTGGTTTATAGTCCGTGTAGTTGTGTTGCAGGAGGAACAGATCAGATAAGGCTTTCACTAGAAGGTAAGAATATTACAAAGAAAACTGAGGAGCTGCTGCTGATGATTAATCTAAAGCAAAATTAAGACAACAGATGGCCAATTTATAATGTAGTTTATTAGAAATGACATTTTAAAATCCATTTTCCATCTCGATTTTTACCTGCTGATTTATTTTTCTAAATTTCTATTTTGTTTTTTTTTGTTTTTTCCCCACCCTTCAGTCTTTCAGTGGAAATAAATCCTGATAAATCACTACAGGTGAAAGTTTAGTTGTAGTGGGAAGAAAGTACAGTGATACTAGTTTGTAGGTGTTTTCAGCCATTTGGTCCAAAGCAAGATTTTATATCTAAACTACTGATAGATGTGGGGTTTTTTTTATATGATACATTGTAACACAACAGGGTGGAGATATAGTGTAGCTGAGTTGGGCCTATTCAAAAAATACTTCAGCTGACTGGTTCATCCATCATGTTTTATGTTTACTATGCAGTTGATATCAGTGATGCGTCTAAGTCCGACTTTGTGATGATAAAGACTTAATGTGATTTGTGATCTCCAGGTATCCCAGTCCCCCTGATGGGACTAGAGGCATGATGAGCAAAGAAATGATCGCATTGATCATTCTGTGTGTAGTGTTGACGTATGTTGACTGACATTAATGACACTTGATTGTTTGCTGTAGTACCACTCAGAGGAGCATTCAGATTTGAGGGGTTACACAATGGCAGCATGTGAACATGTCACCTAAATTTGTTTCATGTAAGCTCTTGTACTGAGGAGTTCTGTCATTTTATTTAGATGGCCCAAGCCTTCTACACTTTGATAACTCATTTTAGGAAAATGACGTGGAGTAACCTCATCTTCCAAATGGGGTAATGACCAGATTTGATGAGGTATGGAAGAAAGAAGTGTCACAGTAGGAAAAATATTTGGTTCAGTGGAAATGGACATGGGCAAAGTTTGAAGGTTTTGTACTGATCTGAGGAATCCACAGGAAAAAAAAAATGTACTTACTATGGGGGGAGTAATATGTTACAGTATAACAGCAGCTTCTCTTTCAACTCTTTCTCTGTGCAACTACATGGGATAATTTATTTGATTAACTCTCATAATGATCCACATGACTTCAGCTCCCATTGACAACAAAAACAATGTTCACTGCCTCTGTCATCCAGGACAACATCAAAAGAAAAATGATGCAACAGGTTTAAAAAAATGAGACAAGTCTGAATACGCTTCTGTCATTTCTCATTAGTTCCCAGCACCATTCAGCACAGGCATGGCGAAGCGTGACCCACAGCAGGTTAGGGCAGCCTGGTCCTTCCCAGCTCATAGTCCTCTTTAGGAGAGATATTGATGATGGTCGGGAGGAGGCTTTGCTAAATGAGCCTCAGCAATGAGCTGGAAAATGAGTAATGTTCCCTGTGTGAGCCCAGAGTGGTCGGGCCTGCCTCAGCACTGCCAGGCCTGCCTGCTTTTTCCTCACTGAGAGAGACAGAGCATATGCACATGTCACTGTGTATTCACAGGGATGTCTAACCACTGTTTTGCATTTTTCGCTATCCAAACTGGCCTTGATCTAATGTACATCAAACATATCACTTTCTGCCTGAGGTGCCCCCTTTTATTAACTGTATCATGCAAAATCAAGGAGTTATTTTTTTCAAATACACTAATGAATAAAACAGGCAAATAACCTAGTGTCTTCTCTTAAGCCAATAATAATAATAATAATAATAATAATAATAATAATAATAATAATAATAATAATAATAATAATAATAATAATAATCAGTCAGGTGTAGAGTTACCAGGTATAATTCATACTTAGAAAATGGGAGGAACTTTTTCTTATTATTATTATTATTGTTTTGGTCTGGAACGTGTTCTTAATGCATTTAAAAAATCAAATCAAATCAAGCTTTATTGTCATTATTTGTACATACAACACTAGCACAGGCAAAATGAAAGAGTGTTTCTCCTGGATCCAGTTTAAAGCAGTTAAACAAACTTTACAGTAGGGAAAAAAATAACAGGTAAACAGCATATAAATTAAGACCCATACGTATGCAACCACACATGTCCACATACAGCACACATCCCTAAGATGTCGTTTTACAAAATTGGCAAAATTGACAAAATCGACAGTTGAGTTGTTATTAAGTGTCCATAGCAGCAGCCTGTGATGTAAAGTGCACAACAGTTAAAGTGACCTAGTGGAATGATAAATAAGTTAAATACTGAAACTAAAACTAAAAATAATAAAATTAGATGAAGATGCAGAAGTGTGTACATATCTAGATCAGCAGTTTAGCATTCTGACAGCTTGTGGAATGAAGCTGTTGATCAGTTTAGTGGTTCTGCCTTTAATGCTCCGGAAATGTTTGCCTGATGGCAGCAGTTCAAAGAGTTTATGGAGAGGATGTGAGGAGTCCCTGACAATGTTCAGTGCTCTGCTCCTACAGCAGCTCTTGAAAAGTTCTTGGACAGAGGAGAGGAACATTCTGATGACCCTCTCAGCTCCCCTGACTATCCATTGCACGTTATACTGTGTAGAATTATGTTTGTGACAAATAAAGGTCTTGAATCTTGAATCATCCTTGATGGTAAAGAGCTTGATAAACTCGAACAGTGTCTACAATTTTTATTTATTTATTTTTTTTTTAAGTCAGTACAGTCCAATGTTTTGAAAATTGCTATTTTATGTCCACAGAAACTCTGGTCTTGTTCAGATATAGTAAACCAAAACACTTACATACATTAGAGAAATACGACTGTTACATTTGATAAAAGCTGATGGACGTGATTCTCTACCTGTACTCCCACCACACAAACTACATTTCTGCCTTCTGGACTGATATGGAACCTGTTGGTTGTGCTGCAGTAAATACAGGATGACCCTTCTACAGAGACTGTTGTGGATTGTTTGTGGTCTTAGCGCTGCAGTGAGCTTTTCTGTCTGTTCATATAGTGTTTTTTAAGAGTCAGAGCTCTGAAAACATTTAACTAACCCAGTTTAACCTGCAGGCTGTGATAGACAGACATACAAATGTAGGTTTTATATATTATTGTATTTAATGTTTCATTTGAGACACAAATCTTCACTGGGGAGACCTCTCTATTGCTTGGATTAAATGTATCTTAGGGAAGCTTTCCAGTAGAATGAGTGTAAAGGTGTTTCCAGTCCTCAAAAATATGTTGAAAAGGGGGTGATCTTAAAATTGGATTATTACGAATTTTGTTTGCCAATTTTGCTAGAATTGTGGGCCACATGAGGGTAATTTTGGGTGGTGCTGGACAGTGCCCGTCACACATTTACAATAATAATATGCGTCACACAGACACCTGTGACATGGACAGGTCAATTTGTGCTAATACCATGTTCTAGTCCACAAAAGAAAATATATTGGTTAAACGGTCCACAATAAACCCATGTCTATCCCCCAGAATCTGAGGTTCAGTATTTTTTCACATCCTTTCTGCTCATTTTGTATTTTAAATGTTGTGAAAATGTTATAATAACACACCACTTGTCCATTTCATGCACACTATCATCCATCAATCACTTGCTAGTTGCTGCTGAATTCAAAATGCTCAGAACTAGTCATCCACATCAACAGCACTGTATTCTTTTTATTTCATTTGCTGAAATCATATCAGACTTGGCGGTGAGAGAAGAAACACTCCCGGTTAAGTGTTGCCCTCCTCCTGCTTCCTTCCTCTCTCCATCTTCCTCTTTCTCGCACTCCCGCCTCCAATCCACCATTATTAGTGCCTCCAATACTCCAGAGGGCAAACAAACTTTCAAAAAATTCCCCATAACCCGCCAAGCGTAGCCCATTTTCCTCTCCATGCAATTAACTGCGCCAACATTTACAATAATATGATTACAGACACTTTGGCAAAGTCATGGGGGGAACGCAGGGCATATTAGGTATCAGCAAGGGGTTGATCGTAATGGTCGCGTTTCCTGGAGACTCACATTTTCTTTTGCACGCAATAGTAAGAGCCACTAAATTCTCCTCAGGCAGTAAAAACCAATGCACTGGAACCATGATAACAAACACAGGCAACCACTTTCTTTCTCATCACTCTCTTATTTTCTTTCTTTTACTTTGGGGCCTAGTTTTTTTCCCTTCTTTCTTTCCTCTGCACCCTTCTTAACTCCCTGCACCCACCCTCACCCCACCCCTCCTACACCCCTCAATTAATTAAGTCTTTCACGGCCATGTAATTAGGAACATTAGCAAGTCATAAACTTGCCACAAGTCTTAAAATTATGTGCTAGCCCTCAGCAATTTGTTTGTAATTCCTTTTCGTGAGACAACAGTACCATTGGGTCCCATAGATCTTCCAAGGGCCCCCACTGTGCCCCTCTGGCAGCCACGACAGGCAGGATAAGAGGGGTCCTTGTTGGGCTGAGAGGGGGACCACATGATGCCCAAGCTAGCTGGCACCCATCCTGCTGCTCTCCAAGGACCGCTTATAGCAGCCAGACAAAGACTGTCGTCTGTTCATTGCATGCCTCTCAGGTTTTATATCCGTCTTTGAAAGACAGAGATCCTGCCAACACATTTATTGGAAATATGTTTTTGAAAAAAAAATAAAATCAATCAAATTTATTGGACATTTGCAGTGGGCCAAACATTCACTGTAAGTTTTCAGCTTCAGCAGGTTCGTGAGATCAGGAAGAAGCGTCAACATCCCCCTGCTGTGATGTTACTATGGGTCCATGTTTCCACACTTTAATTACCCTCCAGTCGTAGCAACCTCATCTGGGATGTCCTGATCTTTATCACACATGCTAGATACAATATTTGTTTACGGCAGTGTGGACAGTGACACAAGAACAGTTTGCACTCTAGAAAATGTTAAGACAGAATCTAGAGATAGATGTAGTAGAATCAGATGTTCTCAGAAGAAGTAGAAGAACATTGTAAAATCATTTCCTTCCTTTTCTGGTCTTTACACTGAGAATGTATGTCTTGATAAAAGAGAACTGAAAATTTCAATAGCAGCAGCATCCAGACAGAATTTATGTTTGTAATTGCACATATTTGGTAAAACATTTTAATAATGTATTGGCATAATTTCTAGTGTTCAAAGATGTTCTCGTAGTCTTATTATTATTATTATTATTACACATTCAATCACAGTATCTACCTTTTGAAGTCTGTTTCATCTAACCAGTGTCTTATCTCCATCATGTGGAAACCACTGCTGATGAATTTACTTCCACAAAATTTTTGGTGTGATATTAACCCCTGACATCCAGGACTATTTTTTTGGTTTGTTTTAAACGTCCTTCTACAAGACATTTCCAAATGCTCAATGTGAAAAGTAGCCAGTCCAGACCTCCTAGGTAGAAAGGGTTAAGACTAAATGACAAATTGTCAAAAATGATAATGATATAAAATGAAAAAGGCACAAGTGTCTAATGTTTATAAATGCCTTTATAGTGTAAATTTACAGTTCATAAGGAGGCAAATCAGGGAGTTCTATTCAAGCATGGATGCTTATGTTTCAGCTATTGTCACTCACATGCATAATTTGAAATATCTTATTCTGTTTTATTTTAGACAAAATAGATTCTTTATTTCATTTTTAGAAACTTTTTCTACCATTCTGACTAAAACGGGCACTCCGTCTAGCAGCAGGCACAGTCAAATGAAAACACCCAATCATACATGTGATTTTCTCCTCTGTGCAGGTTAAACGTGCGTGTTTTCCTGTGCGCGTGTGTGTGTGTGTCCTTTCAGTTCTTTTGTCCATGCTGCTCCACAGAGAGGTTAACGGCATTGATGCTGTGTGATTCCAGCTCAAGCACTCTCATCAGCAGCCTTATTCTCTCCTCCGGCTGCACCCTGACCTCCCAATAACCATACACCATTGTTTCTATTTACCATTTGCCAGAGATGGAGCGAAAACTGGAGAAAGAGCGTGGCAGAGAAAAAGAGAGCCGGGGCTGGTATTGATCGGCTTCCATGTGTATTGAAACCAGATATTGATTTTCTTTCTTTTTTTTCAAATGGGAAAAAGTGCATTGTCCAACCGAAGGAGATTTCTATGGGGATTTGGGGAAAGAGGAGTTGAAATGAGCATCCGGTGCACCGTTGTCTCCTGTGAATTGTGTATAGGGCTGTGGTAATTGAATTGAGCGAACGGAGCCCTTCTCCGATATGTGCTCTCTTAAGAGTTTTAGGCCTGTCGATGTATCTGTGTAATATTTCAGGAGGAGACTTCAAAAGCCAGGAAAGTTTTGTGAACAACATTTAAGGAGTCGAGTTCTCTTTATAAGCGTTGTTCATTTTGACATTAGTGCTTAATTGCTGCGGTAAATCAGCTGGATACTTGTTACTCCTGTTATATTATCAGCATATCCAGCTTTTTGTCCATTAAGACAGCTATAAAAGCATATTTGAGATATGATGATGAGAAGACTTAAATGTGAAATGACTTTTAAAATCAAAGGTTGGGATGTGGTAGTGACATGCTGCTGTTTTCATCCGTCACACATGAAACCATAGAGTGTGTAATGTTAAGATCAGTTTTTTTTTGCATTTAAAGAAAAGATGTAGCAAATACTTTGCTTCCAAGCCACTGGAGAAATAGCTTTTAACACACATTTTGATTGTTTTTTGATTTATTTTTTCTGCAACTTCAGATAGTGTGAAGTGAGAAATTTTATTCTGGAGTCGAAGAGTGAAAGCACTGCTCTACTTCTGATAGATCATGTCGAGTGACTTGCAGCTGAAGGTTTTCATGGGCCTGAGATGGACAAGAAACTCAGGATACATAAAATAAACAACTTAATACAGAAAAGTTAGTAGCAAAAAAGTAAAAGGTAAAAGACTGTCGGCAAGAAAGTATACAGAAAAAAGTGACTACAACAATAAAGGTGGTTTGTCAGTAATCTATTCACAAAGCTGCTAACAGTCTATAATTAACTCTGTGTTCAAACAAGCAACTGGAAATTTCTGAGTAGAACATCCTGAATTTGAGGCTTGAAGCATTTCATGGCTCAGACTGGTAAATGTAAACAATGTGACAGATCAGCAGAAACTCAACATCTTTTACTAATAAGTAATGGTAACCTTTTAAACTTTTTGCATTTACTATTTGTGAAGTTGCATTGCATGGAATTTTTCAATCTGATATTCAAGAGATGCTTCATCATGCTTCATCAAGCAGTGTTTCAGACACTCCACGATGTCTGGAGCTCAACATTTACTACTGGGCAGCTGGCAGCTTAAATAATATCAACTACAACTGTGATATGTTCAATAACTATTTCTGTGAATGGGTGAATGTCTCTTTATAGTTTAGCAAAATTTGCACATTTTCTATGCAAGTATGCAAATCCCATCTAAGAAATGTACAATTGTCAGTGTTACATCATGGCACGTTCTCCAAGGTCTCGACACCGAGCTGACAACAGGGAAAAGCTGAAAAGCTCCTTGTTACATTTTTTCTTCCTACCTTCGAGAATCTGAACTTTGACTTGTGCTTTTTCCATGTCCACCTCGGCAGCAGCTTCCATGTTGGTCTTTCTGTACATGTAAGTCCTGCTGTGTCTTCTGACTGTTTCTGTGACTTCATGGTGACTGAGTTGTCTCAGAGGCCACAGCCGGAGCCTCGGCTGCCTGCTTCTCATTCAGCCAGCGTCGGACTGCTCTCCCACTCAATTTGCAATTAAGACCAAATTTAGAGCACTGAAGCCTGAAGGCAGGTGGGTGTCCACACAAGGAACATGTTGCCTAGCAACTGGGGGGGACGGAGTCAGAATGGTGTACCTGAGCTATAGGGGGTGGTGTAGGGACCAAGTGTATCTCTGTGTGTGTGGGTTTGTGTGTGTGAGATTGTATGAGTTGGACATATGTCAGTATTTGCTGACATTGCACATTTTAAAAACAAAATAAGGATAATTATAACAAGAAAAGCACTCAGAGAGCGCAGTACTCAGCCAGGGCTGCTCAGTTGTATAATTTCTGACAACTGCAATGTTGAAAAAATTTGTGGCAGAAATCATGGCACCATATAATATGGCCATATAATATAGACGTACCCACAAACAAAATGGCCTTGCACTGAGCACAGGCTTGTGTTATGTATGTGTACATTATGTACGGATACTGAATCACGTGATCTGAATATGTAGCAGGCGGCAAGAATTGATGGGACTCAGAAACACCCCCACAATTTAATCAGTTGTTCCTTGAATCATTTCTGATGGATAAGTCCTGATAAGTCCACAGCAGTGGATTTGTAGTAGGATCACAATCATGTGATCATCAGCAGACAGCTGACATAGTGTTCACTTGTTGTCATAGTTACAGTGACGCCATACCCCTATCTCGCAATGATACAGAAATCTTTAACAAATCCGTGGGTCCACACTGTAAGCCGCATCACTGCCAAAATCTAATCACTTGGTCCTTGTGTCATTTCTGACGTTCCCTGAAAATTTCATCCACATCTGCCATTCCTTGGTGGAGTAACAATATAGATTCCTGCAACTTCCATATTCGTATTGAGGCCTTTACAGGATTCAAATGCTACAAAAAGAAACATTGCTGCTCTTATAGAAACCATCTATTTTTAAATGTCTGTTGCCAAATGAACATTTCATATTTCCGACAGTTGTTTAGAGAAGTTATGCAGGTATCGAGTCCACCCAAATTTTAACACAATTTTCCTTCCTTTCCTTTAAAGATTGTGTGTAGTTGAAATACATCTCTTACAAATCACGAGTCAGCTCTCCTACCTGAAGATGCAGAGGTCATCCATCCATTATCTATACACCGCTTAAACCTCATTAGGGTCGCGGGGGGGGGCTGGAGCCTATCCCAGCTGACTCGGGCGAAGGCAGGGGACACCCTAGACAGGTCGCCAGTCTGTCGCAGGGCTACATATATAGACAAACAAGCACTCACACATTCACACCTACGGTCAATTTAGAGTAATCAATTAACCTCAGCATATTTTTGGACTGTGGGAGGAAGCCGGAGTACCCGGAGAAAACCCACGCATGCACAGGGAGAACATGCAAACTCCATGCAGAAATATCCCGAGAAAGCCGGGACGCGAACCAGGGATCTTCTCGCTGCAAGGCGAAAGTGCTAACCACTACTCCACTGTGCAGCCCATGCAGCGGTCAGTAAAACTAAATACTTGTATGCTTTCAAAAATACTTTTTGCTTAAGTGTTTTCATAATAGAAGAGAAAGTTTGCGACTGAGCCGCTATGTTGGTCCGTTACGTCTACCGGACTGAAGTGAAGTGGCTGTCATGTGACCACTTAGTGGCCCACAAGTGACCCACCCACCAAGCAGGTGATATTCAGATGCTGCGCCTTTCCATGCAAGAAAAACTGATCCTGTGGACAAGTACCATTAGTGTTTGAGAATCTTAGCTGTGCAGTGGCATGAGACTCAGCTAGTTCACTAAACTGGACATTTGACACGCATCTTTTTACAACTTAGTGCAGAGTTCAACAACACAACTGCCACAGTTAGCAGTCAAGGTATGTGTCCACAGGATCCCTCAATTTCTCGCATCCCATTCATAGTCTGTGTGAAATGCACTGCATTGCATGCTGGTTGCACTGCTCTCTCGAGCTGCCTGCAGCTTATTTGCATAAAGTGGACTTGACTTCTACTTTATGCAAATGAGGCGCAGGGAGCAGAGGTCCGTCGCGTCGCAAAACTTTATCAAACATCTAAACTAGCCATCATTGAACTAAAACGAGGACAGATTCAGCAACTGCACACCTTATTTCTCACCTCAAATGCTTTCAAAAATTCTTTTTGCGGAAGTGTTTTCATAATAAAAGCAAAAGTTTGTGACCGAGCCGACACATCTGCCGGACTGAAGCAAAGCGGTTGTCATGTGACCACATAGTGGCCTGTAATGACACACCCACCAAGCTGGAGATATTCAAATGAGGTGCGTTTCCATTCAGACCAATATGGTGGCTTGGTCGGAAACTTTCTCTTTTATTACGAAAACAGTCCAGTGAATAATAATATCTGAAAGCATTTGAGATGAGAAATAAGCTGCGCAAATGAACCACAACACAATCAGCATGCAATGCGATGCATTTCACATAGACAATGAATGGGATGTGAGAAATTGATGGATCCTGTGGACACCTTTACATACTTTTAGACAGCAAGACTCAGGTCCTCAGGCTTCCCTTCTGGAGCAAACAGGCACTACAGTTAATCTACTACACATTTTCAGACATGCATGTCCTTTGTCTTATCCCTAATCAGTTAATTTATATTTGTATTAGTTTAATCAATTAACAGATAATCACAAACACCCCTAGCTCTAAACAAACTCATCCAGCTGTATGCAGATGAAAAGCCAGGAAGTTGATTCACTGCTTTTGTTCACAGGATCTGGCTGTGTAGCATTCAGGCTAACTTACAGCACTGTTCAAACATTCACAATGAGGGTTTCTCTGATAGATATCTGCAGGTCTCTGCTGAGGTAGTGAATGCCGGTTAACATAGGAGTCTCATTATGTGCCATGATTGTATTTCATTGAAGTTCTGATATCTAACTTCAGAAAAAAGGGACACCGTGTAAGTATATGGTGAATTTACAGTTACAGTAATTTCATCTCACTAAACAAACATTTGTATGAGCACATGAAATGAAATATCAATGTTACGTTTCATTCTAATGAAGACAAAGCTGAAAATGGGGCAAAGTAAATATATCTCTATGCATGGAGTTGGAATTCAACCCACCATCCTGATCCTTTGTTCTTTGTAAGCACAGCTTCTCTTAAATCTTTTTTTTTCTTTTTTGTCAAAGCAAAGCATGAATTCAAAACAGTACCAGTGCCCCAGCTCAACAATAACCTAGACTTAAACAGTTGGCGCACATTTTACAGGCGAACGCTATTCCCCAATCGGTATCATCTTCCATATTTGCATGTGCTTGGATGCTGAGAGTGGCAAATTGACTGAGAAAATAGCCATATTACCACACAGTGGGAGACAGAGTGTGTCATGTGCAGCAAACAAAGGAATGCGACAGTGATGGCCCTCACACCGAGAAAATGTCTGCTCTCAACTCAGCCGAATCACATACATAGTGTGTGTGAGTGCATGTGTGTATAGAAGACAATAGCAGAGATAATGTCAAAGATTTCTGATGATTTGTGGACTCTGAAACACGTCACTGGCGAGGAGCGAATGGAGCTCTTCAATGCCTGATACTTGACTATAATGCCAGACACTCAGTTGGGCTGTTAGACAGGGTTATTCAGCTGCTTTTGCATGACCTGCACAGGTCACACTGAGTTGAATAACAGTTTGTTGAAGTCACAATAAAATAAAAAAGGGCTTTTTTTTCCTGTTCAATATTTTCTTTCATACCTTAAGATAGAGGTCTTGAATCTTGGCCTATGCAGGCCAGAGTTGTTTTGGTGGTAAGGACCAACAGCATGTTAGAGTATATTAGGTTTTGGCTCATCAGTGTCTTCCTGTTTTTGTACATCATCCCTGCTCCAGTTCAGCACCCTGGTAGATGATTGAGTCTAACAGCTGGCCACAGGATTAGCATCTGCTGATTAGGAACAATGCAGTCTTCATGAGTGACAAAACACACTTTTGTCCAGTACAAACTACACAGGAGTTTTGGTGCTACAGTCTAACTTGGTTTGGAATAAGGATATCGCTGTGTTGTTGAATATCTTTTATTTGATTGTTAATATTACTTTTCACCTGCTAGCAGCTCCTGTTCCTGTTGATATTTTTAAATTGGAATATTTCAATAAAATATTCGATTTCTTGAAAACATGTCTCTATCTTTAATCAGTAACAAGCCCATGTGCATCGCTAGCAGCTTTTCCATAACATGTTGAAGGTTTTTAAGGCAGTACTCCTTGGGATGTTGTTACTCAGGTGCTGTTTTCAGTCTTAATTCTCATCTTCCTGTTATTGCCCTCGCCACACCAGTATTCAAAAAATAGAAAACTGATGAGCTTATCCTTAAATACGCAAATGTTATAGAGAAACACCTTTATGGAAGTGTGTAGTGTACATTCATACTGGTCATACAGACATACCTGCCTCATCAGCTGCTGAAATCCTCAGGTTTACACTCTGACATGACAGTACAGTTCAGCTCCAGACAGCACTCAGAGCATTTTCTTCAACAACTATGAATCAGGTACTCTAGTATCTACAGAACACCAGTAGAGTGAATGAGTCAGGAGGCAATGGAACATAAGCCAGGTAGTATTACATGTTCTCTTCAACTTATTTGTTCATGATAACTTGTTTCAGACAAATAACACACACTACATTTAAGCGCCAAGTCTCAGCTTGAATTTGAGAAGGTTTCCATGAGTTTAGAAAGACCTGTGAGGGTAATATAGCCTTTTTTTTTAATATAGCCTTTTTAATGCATTGTACCCAAAATTTAAAGTTTCAAATGTAACTGCACAGATAGTAATGAAGTCAAACAAAAACAGTACATTTAATATTTTGATCCTTTGCAGCCAGTGAGTGCCTGAAGCTTTGGAGCCACATGCATCAGCAGCGATGTTGGTGATGCTCTCCCAGATATTCAGATTCCCAGATTCCTACTGCTCTTGCTTGTTGTGGGCATTTTTTGCTTTTGTCTACTCTTCAGCAGGTGGACTGCAGTTAAATGATAAAATGTCCTCCAGTGAGATTTTGTGTTTCTTTTTACAGGCATTCTATGCATATACACTGAGTATGATCACACAGAATGTGTCCGTATACCTCTGCAGTCCTTCTGTGCAGCAGTGAAATCATTAATAAATGCCAGTATGCCAGTTTTACTGGCAGCCATACATGCAGTAAGTCTTGGAT
The DNA here is from genome assembly GCF_022539595.1 of Amphiprion ocellaris. NCBI lineage: Eukaryota > Metazoa > Chordata > Actinopteri > Pomacentridae > Amphiprion > Amphiprion ocellaris. The sequence continues at coordinate 24,800,753 of NC_072772.1, read as the reverse complement.
CATGAGTTTTTGAATCGTCAGTCCATACATCTCTGTTCCAGTATTTGTGTGCTGTAGTCAGGCCTTTCTGTTTTTGAGTCTTACCATAGGTTTTGCCATTTTCTAGTTGTGCACAGGGCTGAACGGTGATGCAGTGGCTAACACAGCTAAAAGGTCCTGGGTTTGAATGTAGGCCTTTCTGTGTGGAGTTTGCATGTTTCCCCCGGAGTGGTGCAGATTAGCTCAAGAACAGTGCTTCAGCAGAGAGCTTCATGGAATGGGTTTCCATGGCCGAGCAACTGCATCCAAGCCATACATCACCAAGTGCAATGCAAAGCGTTGGATGCAGTGGTGTAAAGCACGCCACCACTGGACTCTAAAGCAGTGGAGACACATTCTCTGGAGTGACAAATCACGCTTCTCCATCTGGCAATCTGATGGACAAGTCTGGGTTTGGTGGTTGCCAGGAGAACCATACTTGTTGGACTGCATTGTGCCAAGTGTAAAGTTTGGTGGAGGGGGGATTATGGTGTGGGGTTGTTTTTCAGGAGCTGGGCTTGGCCCCTTAGTTCCAGTGAAAGGAACTCTGAATGCTTCAGCATACCAAGACATTTTGGACAATTCCATGCTCCCAACTTTGTGGGAAGAGTTTGGAGCTGGTCCCTTCCTCTTCCAACATGACTGTGCACCAGTGCACAAAGCAAGGTCCATAAAGACATGGATGACAGAGTCTGGTGTGGATGAACTTGACTGGCCTGCACAGAGTCCTGACCTCAACCCCACAGAACACCTTTGGGATGAATTAGAGCGGAGACTAAGAGCCAGGCCTTCTGGTCCAACATCAGTGTGTGACCTCACAAATGCGCTTCTGGAAGAATGATCAAAAATTCCCATAAACACACTCCTAAACTTTGTGGACAGCCTTCTCAGAAGAGTTGAAGCTGTTATAGCTGCAATGGGGGGACTGACGTCATATTGAACCCTATGGATTAGGAATGGGATGTCACTTATGTTCATATGCGAGTCAAGGCAGGTGAGCGAATACTTTTGGCAATATAGTGTATGTGTCACAGCCACAGCTTAAGCTGTGGGCTGTAGGAGTGCTCTCTCCTGCTCCGGCCCTGGTCTCTCTCTCTCTCCTAGGTGTGTGTGGCGTTGAAGCTGGGGCAAGTGTGGATCATCATAATCAGCAGATCTGGTGCAGGTGGAAGCCACCGATTGTCACTCTGGCTTCTCCATAAAAGCAGACCTCACCCGTCCTTCGAAGCTGGACTGTCATCTAATCTCCAGTTGGTACTGGGAATAGAAGCAGTCTTTGCCACTTACCTGGAACAGTCAGTAACCCTGTTTTCTATGTTTAGAGGTTGATTCCTGCCTGCTGTCTGCTACCTGGATTTCCTGGGTTTCCATTGCCTGCTGGTTCTCCGTTCCTCTAAGGATTCTGCTAACCACCTTCCGCCAGCTTGCCTTGGGACGAATTCCATCATTGAGGATGCCAATTACTGCCTACTCCACAGATGCCATTCTGCCAACTCTGCGTTAACAACTGGGAGCACGGAGGCTGGAGAGAACCCTGTCCAAGACCGACGTTTTTCCCCTCATTAGAGTCAGCTAAGTTTTCGAACCCTAGTAACACCAGACTATCAGTTTCTTCAGTAGTTTATTTGTTGAAATAATTAGATCACTTTTCTTCCTGCCTCACAAAACGACTTCCAGACCTCCGAGGTAAACTGTGGGCCCCTGTCAGAGACAATGTCTGCTGGAATTCAATGAAGTCTAAATACCTGGTTAACCATCACCTCCGCTGTCTCCTTAGCAGAGGGAAGTTTAGACAATGGCACGAAGTGAGCAGTCTTAGAAAAAAGATCCACAATAGTCATAATTGTCGTATTACCTCGAGACAGAGGCAGACCACTGACGAAGTCTACTACGATGTGAGACCACGGGCGTTTTGGAATAGGAAGCGGTTGCAAGAGTCCAGAGGTGGGTTGATTGGGTGTCTTGTTCCTTGAACACACCGTACAGGCCTTCACATATTCCCTGACATCCTTGTCCATGGTGGGCCATCAAAACTTCTGTCACAGAATCTCCAAGGTGTGATTAAATCCCGGATGACAGGCAATTTTGGAGGTGTGGCCCCACTTCAACACCTGACAACGAAAAGTATCAGGCACAAATAAACAAAGTGGAGGGCCATTACCTGGATCAGGATGCGAGCCCGATAGTGGCTAGTGCCCGACGGACTTTGGACTCCACCTGCCAGGTAAGTGATGCCACCAAACAGGATCTGAGTAGGATTGGCTCTGGGGTCTTGGAATCCTCAGAACTGGAATACTGTCGTGACAAAGCATCAGGCTTAACATTTCGAGACCCCGGTCTGTAAGTGAGAGTGAAACTGAATCGACCAAAAAACAGAGTCCAGTGAGCCTGACGAGAATTAAGTCTCTTTGCTGAACGGATATACTCTAAATTTTTATGGTCAGTCCACACAATAAATGGTTGTTCAGACCCCTCTAACCAATGATGCCATTCTTCAAGAGCCATCTTAACAGCTAGTAACTCACATTTCCCTACATCATAGTTCCTCTCAGCAGGAGACAGTCGTTTAGAGAAGAAGGCACATGGATGAAGTTTCTGGTCAGCTGGGGAACGTTGAGACAACAGGGCTCCAACCCCAGTATCTGATGCATCCACCTCTACAATAAATTGGAGAGAGGTATCAGGCTGAGTCAAAATAGGTGCAGAAACAAACCTTTCTTTAAGCTCGACAAAAGCAGTTTCGGGTAGAAGTTAGTGAGGTCAAAGGTACAGCCACTTTACTATAGTTCTTTATAAATCTGCGATAAAAGTTGGCAAAGCCTAAGAAGCGCTGTAACTGCTTACGGTTGGTGGGTGTTGGCCAATCCCGAACCGCAGACAACTTGTCCAGATCCATTTTGATCTGGCCTGGGGAGATGACAAAACCCAGAAAGGAAGTAGTAGTAACATGGAACTCACACTTCTCTGCTTTTACAAAAAGCCTGTTTTTCAGGAGTCTCTCCAACACCATTCTAACATGTTTAACATGTCCCCCCAGGTTCCTAGAAAAGATCAGAATGTCATTGAGGTAGACAAACACAAATCTTCCCAGCATGTCATGTAACACATCATTTATCAGATGCTGGAAGACTGCAGGAGCATTAGTTAACCCAAACAGCATAACCAAATACTCAAAATGTCCCAGATGTGTATTAAAGGCAGTCTTCCATTCATCCCCCTCGCGTATTCTGACTAAATGATATGCATTTCTCAAGTCCGGCTTGGTGAAAATCTGTGCACCCTGTAAAGGGGAGAATGCAGAGTTAATCAGAGGCAGTGGATGTGAAGTCTTAATAGTTATCTCATTAAGGCCTCTAAAGTCAATACATGGTCTCAGAGTCTTATCCTTTTTCTCCACAAAAAAAAAAAAATCCAGATCCCAGAGGTGAAGAAGATGGCCCAATGATACCTGCTGCCAAGGAGTCATGAATGTAATTCTCCATTGCCACTCTTTCAGGTCTTGATCGATTGTACAGGTGACTAGTGGGGTAAGTTGCTTCCTGACACAGCTCTATAGCGCAGTCGTTAGGCCGATGAGGGGGACGAGACAAGGCACGGTCCTTACTAAACACTAGAGCTAGGTCATGATATCGAACAAGCACTGAGTCTAATTTCACCTGATCTGGAGGTGGAGAGGCTTTGACAGCCGCCGGAGTCAATGCAGACTGGAGACACTTCAGATGGCAATCAGGACTCCAGGCGGTAATCCTTCCTTTCCTCCAGTCGAGCTGTGGATTGTGGAGTTTCAACCACGGAAAACCTAGAACTACAGGGGGATCACAAGATTCAATTATGCAGAACGAAACCTTCTCACAATGGTTTCCATCAATTATCAGATCGACAGGAGAAGTTCTATGAGTCACTTGAGCTAACAGAACTCCATTCAAAGCTCGGGCGGTCAGAGGCTGATCCAAAGGTACAGATGGAATTCCAAGTTGTTGAACCAGTTATTATCCAGAAAGCACTCCTTGGCTCCAGAATCCACTAAAGCAGGAACAGATAAGGTAACAGAGTTCCGACTAAGGGTGGTTTGAAGCTGTAGACGTGGTGGGGAAGTTGTAGAGGTTCGGCTCACCAGAATCTTCCCCCTACTGGGGAGCCGAATCTTTTGGCTGGCGAGGAGGGCACACCGCGATGTAATGGCCAGCCTTTCCACAATACAAACATAGACGAGAAGCTCTTCGATGTTCCTTTTTGCTGATGGATAGCTTAGCCCGACCCAACTGCATTGGCTCTGGTTCAGAGGAAGTCACTGAACCGTCGGGAGCTCGGGGGGGTACAGCAGAGGCTCCCAAAGTACGTGACTTCTTATCTTGATGACGCTCACGGAGACAGTTGTCCAGGTGGATGGCAAGGTCGATGCACTGGTCCAGAGTGGCAGTATCATCTCTCAGAGCCAGCTCATCCTTCAGATTTTCCTGCAGACCCCTAAAAAACACCCAAGACGCCCAAGGACCAATTACTCAGCTTCCACCTGCGGCTCATCTGCTGATTGTCATGCAACACACCTGCTGCCAGCTTCACCAAGAACACACCTAGGAGAGAGAGAGAGAGCAGGGCCGAGGGAGGAGAGAACAATACCACAGCCCACAGCCTTAAGCTGTGGCTGTGACACGGAGAGCTTCTCGTTTATGCCTGTATTGTGGGAAGTCTGGCCACTACATAGCTGTTTGCCCCCAACATCAGCCAAAAGATTTGGCTCACCCATGAAAGGAAAGGTACTGGTGAGACGAACCGCAGCTACTTCCCCTCAGCAACTTCAGCTCCAGGCTACCTTGTGTTGGAATTCTGAGGCCTTACCGGTTCCAGCGCTGGTGGATTCTGGGGCTGAGGAATGCTTTTTGGATAGCAACTTGGTTCAACAGCTTGGAAATCCGAAGGTTCCTCTGGACCAACCCCTGGTTGCTTGAGCCTTGAATGGTTTGCAGTTAGCTCAATTTACTCGTAAGACTATTCCTGTTGATCTGATTATTGCTGGGAACCATCAAGAGAAGGTTTGTTTTTGTGTTTTTGACTCTCCTGAACCCCTTGTAGTCTTAGGTTACCCTTGGTTGAAGCATCGTAACCTGCATCTGGATTGGAGGGAAGGAGAGATTGCTGCTTGGAGTTCTGACTGTCACCATGATTGTCTTCAATCTGCCTTGACTCCTGTGGCTGCTGAAACATCCCTGCCACCAGACCAGGTGAAATTAGATTCTCTTCCACCTCATCGGCCCTATGACTGCACCACTGAGTTGCACCAGGGAGCAACGCTTCCTTCCAGTCATCTGTACAGTCTGTCTAAGCCTTAACAAACAGCAATGGAAAACTACATTCACGACTCACTGGCAGCCAGAATTATTCAACCTTCTTCGTCCCCTTTAGGAGCTGGATTCTTTTTTGTGGACAAGAAAGATAAGACCCTTCAACCCTGCATTGATTTTAGAGGCTTAAATGAGATCACAATTAAGAATTCTTATCCCCTGCCTCTGTTGAACTCTGCATTTTTCCCCCCTTCATGGTGCACCGATTTTTACGAAATTCGACCCGAGAAATGCATGCCATTTGATTAGGATTCGAGAAGGGCACGAGTGGAAGACTGCCTTTAACACTCCACTGGGACATTTTGAATATTTGGTAATGCCTTTTTGTTTGACCAATGCTCCTGCAGTCTTCCAGAACCTGATCAATGATGTGTTACGGGACATGTTGGGCAGATTTGTGTTTGTCTACTTAGATGACGTTTTTGTTGAAGCTGAAAAATGTGAGTTTCATGTTACTACTACATCTTTTTTTGGGTTATGTCATTTCTCCATGTCAAATCAAGATGGACCCAGATAAGTTGTCTGCTGTGCAGGATTGGCCAACCCCGGAAAACTGTAAGCAATTACAACGCTTCTTGGGCTTTGCCAATTTTTATCAGAGATTAATAAGAAACTATGATAAAGTTGTTGCTCCTTTGACCTCACTAACCTCCACAGTTAAGTTGTTCCAGTGGACTCCGGAGGCTAAATCTGCATTTTCTGAGTTGAAAAAGAGATTTGTTTCTGCTCCCATTCACACTCAGCCTGACCCTTCTCTACAATTTATTGTAGAAGTGGACACCTCCGATTCTGGGGTGGGAGCGGTGCTGTCTCAACGTTCTCCTGCGGACCAAAAACACCCGTGTGCCTTCTTTTCTAAGCGGCTATCTCCAGCTGAAAGAAACTACGATGTTGGGAATCATGAATTATTAGCTGTTAAGATGGCTTTGGAAGAGTGGAGGCATTGGTTAGAGGGCTCTGAGTTGCCTTTTATCATTTGGACTGACCATAAAAATTTGGAATACATCCGTTCAGCTGAAAGACTCAATCCTCGTCCGGCTCGCTGGACATTGTTTTTTGGTCGACTCAACTTTACATTGACTTACCGTCCTGGTTCTCGTAACATTAAGCTTGATGCTCTTTCTCGACAGTTTACCAACACTGATGAAACCAAGTTTCCTGAGCCGATTCTTCCTGGGTCCTGCTTAGTGGTGTCTTTAACCTGGCAGGTGGAGGCTAAGGTCCGTCGAGCACAGCGCTTTCATCCAGATCCAGGTAACGGTCCTCCAAATCGTCTGTTTGCTCCTGACCCTGTTCGCCCTCAGGTTTTGCAATGGGGCCACATGTCAAAGATTGCCTGTCATCCTGGGTTTAATCGCACTCTCGAGATACTGCGACAGAAGTTTTGGTGGCCTACCATGGATAAGGACACCAGAGAATTTGTGAAGGCTTGTACAGTGTGTGCCAGGAACAAAACATCAAATCAACCTAGCTCTGGGCTCTTGCAGCCGCTCCCTGTTCCGAGGCTATGGTCCCACATCACGATTGATTTTGTTACTGGATTACCTCCGTCACAAGGTAATACCACTATTATGACGATTGTGGATCGATTCTCTAAGACTGCTCATTTTGTGCCCTTAACTAAACTTTCTTCTGCAAAAGGGACTGTGGATGTTATGGTGAATCAGGTGTTCAGGCTCCATGGGATTCCAGCGGACATTGTTTCAGATAGGGGGCCGCAGTTCACTTCCAAGGTCTGGAGGTCGTTTTGTGGGGCACTAGGGGCCACAGTCAGTTTAACGTCTGGTTTTCATCCACAGTCTAATGGCCAAACGGAAACGCGCTAATCAGTCCCTTGAGGTTTTTTTTTGTTGTTTGGCATCCGAGAACCCATCGTCCTGGTGTGAGAAGTTACCATGGATTGAGTATGCCCACAATTCTGTGTCCAATACCTCGTCAGGTTTGTCACCATTCCAGTGTTCTCTGGGTTACCAACCGTCTTTGTTTCCTTCTCAGGAGCTGGAGATTGCCATTCTGTCTGTCCAAGCTATGGTTAAGACGTTCCGCAGTAACAGTATGGTCACTTCACCGGCTCATTACTTTTCATGCTGACAGACAGCTCAGCTGTATTATAAACTCCTTGTTTGTGAACTAACATTGAAACTATATATATATATATATATATATATATATATATATATATATATATATATATATATATATATATATATATATATATATATAATAAACTGTCCACTATATTATTTCAACTTAAAAGTGATGAGACACACATCCTTACTTATTTATGTATATATACATATGTGTGTGTGTGTGCGCGCGCGTGTCTGTGTGTGTGTGTGTGTGTGTATATAATTCTGAATATATGGAATGAAAGTCTGAATATATATAATGTTCAGACTTTCATTGTATATATTCACACTTTCATTCCATATATTCACATTTTTTTTTCCTACGGAGCCCCGGAAGGGACATGGAGAAAAAACAACAGGAATCTTATTGGACATTTGCGCTTCAGATTAGCTCTGCTGTGATTAGCTATCTGCCTTCATCATAGTCACAGGTAATGACAACTACATTTGAGAAGACAGGTAATTTCACAGTACTGAAGGTATCACTGTTCAAATGTACAGGTTTATAGTCTTATAAAACCTCTGATGCAGTTTTGCAACTGCCTGATTCCCCCTGGGTGCTATTTGAAAATAAACGCAGAGATGTTTTGATTCTTAACACTGAACATGTTAGCGTTAGTTTAGCTACTTAGCTTCGACTACATTTGCATCCACTACATAGTGGTTAAACAAACGCTATAAGTTGATGATAATATCTATGTTCATCTTTATAGATGGTCTTAAGGCTAATTGTGAGGCAGAGGTCAGCTGTTGCCTGGATATTCGTGATCATGCCACTGGTGGGACACGATTGTATTGGATTTCAGCTGAAGGCTGCTGTTCTGTCCAAACTGTCATGAGACATTGGCATTTTTATTGTTATATACCCACTACTGTTGTTAGCTTTTGTTTCAATAAATTGTTTGATATGAGGAAATCACTATTGCATGTTTCTAATTAAATGCCCTACTTTCATGACATCACTACATGAACAAATCATTTTCTCCATTAACTGATTAATTGTTGCTTTGTACATACAATGTTAGAAAATGTTACAAAAAATACCTGTAATAATTTCCAACAGAGCTAAATGCCTTGTTTTATTTGAGCAACAACTAAAAACCAACAAAAACATGAGTTTAAGAAATCAATGCATTAACTTTCCACATTTGCAAAGCTGAAACCTCAAGAACAATCAGCATTTTACCTTGAAATTATTAAAATAGCTGCAGATTACCAGTATTCTTTACTTCACTCTGTTAATTTGATCATTTGAATCAGTTTTTTAGACTTGTATTAATGATACAAAACATAATCAAGACATAAATTAGAATATGTTAGCAAAGAGTTCCTTGGCTCTTCAAGGGAATTTCAGTGATTACCATATAGTTCGATAATATGATTAAATGGGCCATTATGTAACAGCGTGGGAGGTTTTGAATACAGGTCTTGTAATGAAATATTGCTGCTGCTTTTCTCAGTTTTATAAGGTGTTGTTTAATAGTTGTTAGTTAATATTAATGTGGGACTGTTGTAGTTAGCGTATTCATAGTAGGTTAACAACAAAAACTTACCAGGATCGGGATCGCTGTTCTGCATGGCAGACTCCTCGTGCATCGCACTGCTTGATTGTCTTTATATTTTAGGCCATTTTCAAAATAAAACTCAATAAAACTCATGTCCAGGTGGGTGTCCTCCATTGTCGTTTCTCCATATTGCCAAAACAACCCAGGAGTATATAGATTTGAGAGACTTCGCAAAACTTTCTCGGGATTCTTTTTGTTTTTTTTTCGCCATGTCCCTTCCCTTCCCTTCCGGGGCTTCGTAGGAAAAAAGTCTGAATATATGGAATGAAAGTCTGAATATATGGAATGAAAGTCTGAATATATATAATGGAGGCTTGAATATATGGAATGAAAGTCTGAATATATGGAATGAAAGTCTGAATGTGACCGGTGTGTTTCTGTCTCTGCATTGTATGTGTTAGCAAAAATTCAGGCATGCATCTTTTTTGGAGGCCGTCTCCATTTATTTTCCAGCTCCTGACATTAAAGTAGAAACACAAAATCCTCCTGTCAGTGATCGCTACAACACATGCCCTTCTCCCACAGAAATCAGTGACAAAAGGCAGGATACATTAAATTTTTCAAACAGAAAATAACATACCCGACATTAAAGTAGAAACACAAAATCCTCCTGTCAGTGATCGCTACAACACATGCCCCTACACAGATCAAATAATAAAAAAGCGAGCTTCTCGTAACAAGTTTAATCTAGCTAGAACAGAAATTTCCCCAGACTGCAAAGCCGCTTACCTCTCCCACAGAAATCAGCGACAAAAGGGGAGAGAATTGGCGCAAGAATGGCACTTATAGAGGGCGGTGTTACATAGAATGTGACTGTAGTGGTACAAACCCAAACCAAAGTTCCACTTACTGACAAGGAGGCTCAACTAGTCAGGCATTAACTGAAACAAAAATAAACAAACAAACAAAGCCACAGACACAGATTTTGTGTAATTATCACAATAGCTAATGTACAACATATTCCATATACACACACTTATATGTCACTGTATAATCGACCCTGTTACACTCACCCCCCCAGAATTACACAAACATCTGGGTGGCAAAACAATTTTCAATAACACACAGGCCATTAAGAGACAACTACATTACATGAATCAGCAATAAGAGCTTCCTAGTAAAAGGATAGGAGGATGAGGGATTTGCTCGGCGCCTAGCAAGAACCCACAGCACTCCACAGACAAGATGAGGTGCCTTATAAACCACACATACACAGGCCAACGATGCAGATGAGAAAAAAGAAAAAGGGCCCTATACAGCAACATATGACCATAATAACATAAAGAGCAGCTTATCATAACACACCACCCCGATCCACACATTTCACACATGAAGAACAGAACGGGAGCCTGACCGAACCCCTAGAACGGACTCAAGTTGTGCCATGCACTCAGTCAATCAGCACACTGGTTTAATGACTCTGCCAAACCGTGAAGTAAGTTGTCCGTCAATATCAGATGCTCGAGGCGGGTCGGCAGGTGGTGGTTGTGGTAGGAGTGGTGGGGAAGCTGTTGGGGGGTCCAGAGCAGTGGCACCATCAATAGGCGAAATCGCTAAAACAGGAGGTGACAGTCTGAACCAATGGGCTCATCAGTGGAGGACTGCTCACAGGCCCATGAGGCAGTACGACCAATATCCCAGTCATCAATACTCGACAGAGAATCAGCAATGGAGGACCCAGCTGTTGCAACTGCAGCGTCTAAACCAGACACATCAGTCTCATGCCAAACAGATTCAGGGGGGTTATTGGCCATACTAGGGGCGGGCAAAGACATGGGAGCATCATTATCCAAGGCTTCCTCCAGTGGAAGGAAGTTGACCTGAAGCAGCAGGTTTCGGTGGACTACACGTTCATTTACCTCAGGGTCCCTGATCCGGTAGATATGGAGGGCAGGTTTTGAGGCCACCACAGTATGCACAACAGGCAGCCACTTGTCAGAGAGCTTATGCTTCCCCTTTATGCCTTTGTTCGCCAGTAGCACCTGGTCACCCAGAGACAGAGGCTGACCTTTGGCCCGTTTATTGTATTGATCACACTGGTGTTTCTGCTCAGCTGTGCAGTTCTTCTGAGCCAGTGCCATCGCACAGTGCAGGTCTTCCAAAAGAGATTTCACATAGGCATCATAATCACATACAGTCACATCATGGAGCACGTTCTTGAAGAGAAAGTCAACCGGCTGCCTGGGGACTCTCCCAAACATCAAATAGAAGGGTGCGAACCTGGTGGTCTCATGTACAGTGCAGTTGTATACAAAGGTCATGGTCTGGATCATTTGCGGCCACTTCTGTTTGGAGCGAGGGGGTAGAGATCTCAACATGTTGCCCAAGGTGCGGTTAAACCTCTCCGTGCTGCCGTTTCCCATAGGGTGGTAAGGTGAGGTGTGGGACTTGTCGACTCCTGACAACTTTAAGAGCTCAGCAATCAACTCACTCTCGAAGTTCGCTCCCTGGTCGGAATGGAGGCGCTGAGGGAAGCCGTAGATGCAGAAGAAGTTGTCCCACAGCTTCTTGGCCACCCTCTTGGTGGTTTGGTCCTGACAGGGAAAAGCATGGGCCAACCTCGTGAAGTGATCAGTGATTACGAGTACATCCACAGACTTGTTACTGTCCTCAGCTGACCAAAAGTCAATGCTTACGAGCTCAAGAGGGGCAGAGGTTTTAATACTCTCCAGTGGGGCTCTAGCGGAAGGCTCAGGGGTCTTGCTGAGCACACATCTGTGGCAGTGCTTCACATGATTGCGGATATCCTTTTCCATATCGTACCAGAAGAAGCGCTGGTGGGCCAAAGAGAGTGTGTGTGGCTGACCCTGATGACCAGCGTGGTCGTGAACACCAGACAACGCATCTGCCTTCAGGGACTCAGGCACAACAAACTGGAACCTCTTCTGTTTAGTCAAGGGATCCTTTGTGACCCTATAGAGGATGCCTTCCAGAAGTGTTAACTTATCCCACTGTTTCAGGACCCTCAGTGTCGGCTGACTCTCATTGTAGCATTCACATCTGGAAGGTCTGCGTTTCCTGTCGACATAGTGAGCGACCCTTGAGGTGACTGGGTCCTGCTGCTGGTGTGACTGAAGCTCAGCAAGAGAGAAGGAAGGCAACATGTCCTGGCCAGGGGGTGCCAAGGTGGTCAAGTGGTCAGCTATGGATGCCACACGCTGCCTGGGAGCAGAGTCCCACTCGTCCAAGGAAGAGAGAAGGGAGAAAACATCATCCTCAGACATTGAACCCTCAATGGCAGCAGAGTGAGAGGGACCCCCCCCCAGTGACTGTGGCTGGCATGTGAGGCGGAAGGCATCCTGCACACACCCGTCACTGACATCATCTGCTTGGTCTAGCAGCTCAGCGTAAGGTTCACACAGCAGCCGCTGCCTCAAAGGCTTCACAAATGGGTCTCTGCTGAGGGCATCTGCCACTACATTCAGCCTGCCGGGGATGTGTTTAATCTCAAAGGAAAACGGAGCCAGCTTAGAGACCCACCGCTGCTCACAGGCGTCAAGTTTTGGCTTGGTCAGAATGTATGTGAGCGGATTGTTGTCGGACCAGACAGTGAACCTGTGACCCTTGAGCCAGTGGCTAAACTTATCGCAGACCGCCCATTTCAGAGCCAAGAACTCCAGTCTGTGGGCAGGATAGTTGGCTTGACTGCGACTGAGGGTTTTGCTTGCGAAGGCGATTGGTCTCGCCTTCTCCTCACCAGCAGTCACCTGAGATAGAACAGCACCCAGACCGTCAAGGGAAGCATCGGTGGAGAGAATGAAAGGCCTATCAAAGTCTGGGTGTGCCAACACCACACTATTGAGGAGTGCGCTTTTCAGATCCTCAAACGCTTTCTCACAGGCGGGAGTCCAATCCTGAGGAGTCAGTTCTCGGAAGGTGCCAGCCCGTCTCCGACCAAAGGAGCCTTTGGCCTTCCTCTTCTGCCCCGCGGTCAAGGTGTAGAGAGGCTTGGTGATGGAAGAACAGTCAGGAATGAAATGCTGATAATGCTGCACCGTCCCAAGGAGAGATTTGATCCTCCGTTGAGATGGTGTGCAGCCATCCTCATTCATGAGGTCCTCCCTCCTGATAGCAGAGATGGCCTTTACTTTCTCCTCGTCAACTGAGACACCACTACTGTCCACCACATGACCAAGAAACCTCACGGACCTGCGCAGAAAGTAGCACTTCTTCTGTGTAGGGCTGGGCGATAAATCGATTTTATCGATTAATTCGACTTTGTACTTAATGGCGATTTGTTTTCATGAAAATCGATTTTCTCATCAACATCTGCCACCAACGCCTGCCTGCTGGCCTCCCGTAGTTCAGAGTGCGCTCCCCCCTCCCCCTCCCCGCGCTTGATACACGTACAACATGGCGGCGAGCAGTGTGGCTCTTACTCTGAAGAAAGGAAACGTTTCTTCGGTTATTTGGAATTGGTTCGGGTTTGTGGCATCAGACACAGAACAAACAGCACCTCGCTGCAAAATCTGTTCCAAGGCTGTTGCTACCAAAGGTAGCAGTACAACCAATTTACTGCAGCACCTCAAACAGAAGCATGCTGCCGCGTGGGAGAGGTGTTGCTCCCTACGAAAGGAACAAGACTGCGGCAGCCCAAGCACCGCCACCAAAAAAACAACCTACTGTCTTGGAAACCTTGACAAACTGTATCCCGTATGATAAGAAAGGAGCCCGGTGGAAAGCTGTCACGGATGCAGTTGCGATTTATATTGCAAGAGATATGGTGCCCATATACACCGTGGAAAAGCCGGGGTTTATTCACCTGCTGAAAGTTTTGGACCCCAGGTACGTGCTACCAGGCCGCAAACATTTCTCTGAAGTTGCCCTGCCTCAGCTGTATAACAGTACACGCCAAAGGATCGCTACGGAGCTGGAAGGAGTGTCATTCTACTCCGTGACAACCGATCTGTGGTCCAGCAGAGTGATGCAGCCTTACCTAAGTTTAACGGTGCACTTCATAAACGTGGACTGGACTCTAAGAAGCATCTGCCTCCAAACGGCTTACTTTCCCGATGATCACAAAGAGGAAATAATTGCCCAGGGGCTAAAAGACGCTCTGAGCTCGTGGAATCTTGCTGAGGACCGACTCACCTGTGTGACCACTGACAGTGGTACCAACATGATCAAAGCTCTGAAAGACAATGAGTGGCCCAGCCTTCAGTGCTTTGGACACAGATTGAACTGTGGTATAGGTAAGAATCAAGTGATATCTATTTCCCCATTCGAAAAAGACATGGAAAGCCTAATTAATGCATCACTTAGTGATGCATTATATCAAACCAACATATACTTCCACAAAATCTGCATGATTAAATATAATGGTATAAACAGTACATGCTACTGTGTATGTGTAATAAAAACACTGAAACTACTAAATACTTTTAAACAATGAAAACTAAACTGAAACAAGGGAACAGACCCTGGAAACTAACTGAAACTAAACTGAATTGAAAACAAAAAATAAATACTAAATAAAAATGAAAACTAATGGAAAAATACAAAACTATAATAACTTGTATGCATGCTCTTTGTGTGCATTAATAAAATGCAGATATGTGAAGACAGACAAGTTTGTGAATGTAGGTCATGTTCCACTAAAACTTGTTTTGCTTGTTTATTCTTTATCTATGACAGAGAATGGTGTGAAGGACCCACGAGTCGAACGTGCAGTTGGGGTTTGTAAAAAGGCTGTGTCTGCCTTTTCTTACAGCTGGAAGAAAAGAAAAGAGATGGCTGAAGTGCAGGCTGAGTTGGGTCTACCCACTCATCAGCTAGTGACAGAGTCCCTGACCAGATGGGGCTCATGCCAAAAGATGATTGAGAGGTTTCTCGAACAGGAGAAGGCCATAGTCCGTGTCCTGGGTTAGGACAAGAGAAGTCGCCATCTTGTGCCCACTTGGCAAGATGTTGAAGTCTTAGAATCCATAAATAAAGCTGTGAAACCACTCCAAGACTTTACTGACGCACTCTCTGGCGCGTCATATGTCAGCGTTTCGTGCATTAAACCAGTGCTCCATTTGTTCAGAACCAGTCTCCTACAACAAGAGGCAGATGATACAGAGCTCACTGCAACAATAAAAGGAAACATAATGCAGTACCTTGATGACAAATACAGCAACGTTGTGCAGGATGAACTGTTGGACATTTCCTCACTGATGGACCCAAGGTTCCGTACGACCTACATTGACCCAGACAAGGTGGAACAAGTCAAAAAAAGAGCTGACACTGAACTCATGTCTCTTGCTCCTGCTGACAAGAATACACCACAGCAGCCTGGACCAGCTCTGCAGGTGTGTGAAGAAGAACAGCCTCTGCCCAAGAAAAAAATGACGTTAGCTGCCTTCTTCAAGAAGAATGCACCAGTGGCGTCTCCTGACCAGCCAGAGGCAGTGAAAATAGAGATTGAGCTGACAACGTACTTACTGACCCCTGAGGTTGACCCAGACACCGATCCACTTCACTGGTGGAAGCGCCACCAACCTAACTTTCCAAGGCTAAGTAATTTGGCAAAGAAATACCTCTCGGTCCCAGCTACAAGTGCCCCCTCTGAGAGGATTTTCAGTGTCGGGGGGGGGCATTGTTACATGCCACCATGCATGCCTCAAGCCAGAGGTGGTAGACAGACTTGTCTTCCTGGCTAAAAATGTTTAGAAACAGCAAAGAAGCACCTCATGCACTACTATTTGATGCTGTTGATAATGTTGTAAATGCAGATGTTTAATTTTGTTAACAGGCACTTTTTTGTTATGCAAAATATGTTAAAGTAACTGGATACTGAATATCAAGTTGTTAAACTTCTGTAAATATTTTGTCAAAAAGGGTCACATACATTTTATGTCACATTATGTTTATGTCACTGTCAGTTAGAAAAGCTGACTGAAAAGTTACATTTTCACAGTTGTTTACAATGGGAGGCTACTATTTAATGCAGAAAGAAGAAATTTTGTTTAATTTTATTTCATGCATATGTTTAATTTAGTTAAGATGATTCAGGGAATTAAAATAGTGACCAAATACTTTTTGTTTACCACACAAGCACCTCTTTATTATGCAAAACATGTTCAGGTAACTGAGAGTTTTGTTTGCACTTTATTTTACCAACAAAAAAAAACCTCAAAAAAGGGTCTTATAATTTAATGTTCTGTTATTTTAAGTTAGTTTTAGAGTGCATTGTGTCATTTTGAAAGCTTGCTTGCCATCTCTTTTTTTGTGGCTTGTTCATGTAAATTAAATCCCAGAAGGGAACATTTAAACAAAATAAAATAGAAACTTGTTTTGAACAATTTTTGTTGTCAAATTTTGTTGTCTGCAAATTGATTTTAGGTAGGGGGTAAAAAAAAAAATCGGATAAATCGTGAAACGGGATTTTTTGTGAAAAAATCGGAGATTTTTTTTTGAGGCCATATCGCCCAGCCCTACTTCTTCGCCAGCTTCAGGTTGTTGGCTCGGAGACGTGAGAAGACAGCTTCCAACCGTTTCAGGGCTTCTTCCTCAGATGGAGCAAAGACAAGTAGGTCGTCCAGATAACACAGCAGGCTGGAGAAGTTCAAGTCACCAAACACACTGACCATCATCCGCATGAATGATGCAGGACTGTTGCATAGGCCCTGGGGGAGTCTGTTGTACTCGTACAGGCCTAAGGGTGTCGTAAAGGCCGTGTACCGCCTGTCAGACTCATGGAGGGGGACGTTGTAGAACCCCGATGTGAGATCCATGGTGCTGAAAAAGGAGTTACTCCCAAGGGCAGCGAGACAGTCGGCCTGATGAGGCAGCGGGTGGGCGTCCTTGACGGTTTTGGCATTAAGCCAGCGAAAATCAGTGCAGATCCTCAGTTCTCCTGACTTCTTCCAGACCAGGACCAGTGGTGAAGCATATTCGCTGACTGACTTACTGATGATGCCCTTCAACTCCATCTCAGACAGCACCTCTCTCAGTTTATGATAGTGTGCTGGAGGAACACAGCGATATGGCAGCCTGAAGGGGCGATCATCAGTGAGGTGAATTCGGTGGACTAACTCCTTCGCTTCCCCACAATCCAGCTTGTCTTTGGAGAAGACATCCTGGTAGGCGAGCACAAGTTCAGCTAGCCGCTGTTTCCACTCATCTGACACCTCACAACCTTCAAGGTTGATGTCTGCCAACCCACAGTCCTGAAGCTGCTGAAAGGGGGTGGAGGTGGCAGCTGAGTTGGTGTTAGGGTCAGTTGACTGACTTGTCTGTGGCCTAACCACACCCTGGGAAAGGGGAAGGTCCTCCACTGCCACACAAGGAAACACATCTGCCACTTTTGCATTGCGGCGCAGTGTCACAGATTTCATTTTTGGGTTAAGGATCTTCATCAGGACCCAACGATCCCCCCCACATGGGTGCCACAACCCGTCCCACAATGATGTCTTTGGGAGCTGAACGGGAAGAGGTGGGCTCCACAATGACAGTCCTCCCAGGGGACACAGGAGCACTACTGGGCAGCTTTCCCCACACCAAATGCTCCCCCTGTGGTGCAAGAGTGACAGCCTGTCGCAGCCTGACTGTGCCAACTTTATAAGGCAGTTCAGGACCAGACCAATGCGTAATGCAGCTGAAGAAATTGCTCACAATCAGGGTCTGAAGTGTTGGAGTGAATGAGCTCCCAGTACCTTTCATCAGACCTCATCTTCTGTATAACAGGCCTAATGACATTGCTCCCTATGATGAGCTTGTCTCTCTGCCCCGGGACAAGAAAAGTTGGCACACTGAATTTGGACCCATAAAGCTCAATTTCTAGGTCATAGATACATCTAGGTTGTGTCATAAGGCCACCGCAGCCAATAAGAACCACCCTCCCAGGTACAGGTTGAGGACTAGTGAGAACACCAGCAGCCCTAAGCTCAGACTCTGCTTCTACACTGAGTGTGCATGACATGCTCCCTGAATCGAGCATCCCTCTTAATGTAGACTGACCCCCGACAACTACTGGAGCATAAAACAGGTCACTAGCTCCCTCTACTCTATGCGAACCCACAACAATAACGGTTTTGTCATCAGAAAGAGTATTACAGCAGTTCATATAGATTGATTGCAAGTCATTTTCTTCGCTGAGGGTGTCACCAGTACCGCCCATGCTACCCCTCTCACTACACAGGTGAGCTAGTTTAGATCCGCATTGGAGGGAGAAGGTGGTGGTGTGGCTGGGGAAAGGGAGGCCTGCGGGCATTGGTTCCTAATGTGACCAGGACTGAAGCAGTTGAGGCACAATCTGTAAAGCCTACAGTGTGCATGGGTAGTGTGATCCCTGGAGCTACAGACCCTGCATGTTAAGGGCTCAGAAGCCTGCAAGTTATGGGGTCAACCAGTTTGATGGTGGGTGGGTTGATGATTTCCCGGCTGACGGCTGACTGGCCTCTGATTGGATCCAAGGGAAGCGTTGCACAAAGCCAGAACTTTGTCAAACATCGCCACAACTTGTTGAACACCAGCATTACAGTAGATGAATCAGCAGCAGCGTGAGCTGGGAAAGCGATGGCAGAAGGAGGCAGGGACAGGGATGCAGGCTTACACGTGTTCACTACAGCACTATCTAACTGGGGCTGACCACAGGCCAAGGCAGAGGCCAGAGGAGGGTTAAGAGGAGGCTTTGGCTGGTGTGCTGCCAAGGTAGACTGGGCCATGCTAAGATCAGGTGGGTGAAGAGAATCAGCCACGGGCCTTTGACTGTAGGCCGAGAAACCCACTGTGCACTGGGACTGGGCTGCTGTCTGTCTCATGTTCCTCATGTGAGCATCCAGACGCTCCTGAACCTCAGCTGCAGTCCACTGCTCAGGTGCCTTCAGCTGGAATGACATGGCAAGCCTGGGGTCAGGACAATGATTAATGAACATCAAGACCACCTCAGCACTGGGGTCCTCCACAGATTTACCCCGCCTCCGGAGACACTCGTCGGCAGCATCAATGGACTTGTTAAGGCGAATCCAATAGTCCATAGCACTCTCACCAGCACAGGGAATGGTGCTGTAGAAATCTTTCATAGGTAAATTAGAGAATGACAGCTCACTGAAGTTACCTTTCAGTATGTCAAACACAGCTGTGGGCAGGTCAGCTATACTCAGTTCAGGACGGCTGCGGAGTGATACCTTCACCACATCCCTAGCTTTGCCTGTTAGTCTTGACATTATCAGGTCAAACATTTCAGCAGGACTGACACACTTAATCCTATTTAAGTAACATCTCATCATGTCCTCCCACTCATGAACAGAGAACACATCAGCATGATCACCCCTGAAGTAAGGTGGAGCTTTGGTGTCTGATTGTACAACAACCTTCAAATGTGATAAACCAGCCTCGCTGGATGACTGACAGGTGGTGGGAGACTGAGGCTGGGCGGTACTGGGCTGGCGCATAGTGTTAAGGCTGGCTGAAATGTTTTCTCCAATCTGTTTAGCCAGATTTGCGATCATGTCTCCATAAAAATCAGCAGACATGACTTGTGTGGGCTTGGGGTCTGCATGGGTAACTGGAGTGGAACTAGCAGTGGGGGTCAAAGGTGGGTTGACTGTCTGATCAGCTGTGTATTTGGGGACACCAGGGGACATCAACCAATCCTTACCAGCAACCTGCTGGCCCCTCCTCACACCAAACGTGACATTATGCACATTTTCATCCATAACATGAACTTCAAAAACAACCACCCCAAAGAGCTATACCAATACAGTAATATAAGTGCAATACCAGAAAAAAATAAATAAATAAAAAACAAAAACAAAGTAATATATATATATATATGTATATATATATATATACACAGCACAAGAAAAGAGCATCAAATTCCCCAAAATGCAACTAAAATGCACACATGCATGACCACTTATAAGGGATGACAGAAAATGAAATGATTGTTTTTTTTTCCAACCTAAATTCTCAGGCTCCCAAATATTTGACCAAAAGAGATGATGAGAACAACATATCCACTGTCAAAATAAGTTTTCTTTCCGTACTATGACGATCAAACTATCAGTATCACCAGCATAAACTAACACGAAATAAAATGACGGGAGAAAGAAACGAAGAAAGAAAGAAAAAAAAAATACACACACTCCTAAACGGGCGGCGAGCGTCCCTTTAACGAGCCTTGAATCAGTCAGCAAACCTCTCACACGCGGGGGCGGGCGCAGACTCCGACGCCGCGGAGCAGCAGACAGGACAGGGAGGAGCAGCCGACGGGAGACAGGTGACAGCAGCCGAACCCTGGGGACCAGACAGGCGCTGATCGGAGATGCAATGGGTCGTCACGGCACCAAGTGTGACCGGTGTGTTTCTGTCCCTGCGTTGTGTGTGTTAGCAAAAATTCAGGCATGCATCTTTTTTGGAGGCCGTCTCCATTTATTTTCCAGCTCCTGACATTAAAGTAGAAACACAAAATCCTCCTGTCAGTGATCGCTACAACACATGCCCCTCTCCCACAGAAATCAGCGACAAAAGGCGGCATACATTAAATTTTTCAAACAGAACATAACATACCTGACATTAAAGTAGAAACATAAAATCCTCCTGTCAGTGATCGCTACAACACATGCCCCTACACAGATCAAATAATAACAAAGTGAGCATCTCGTAACAAGTTTAATCTAGCTAGAACAGAAATTTCCCCAGACTGCAAAGCCGCTTGCCTCACCCACAGAAATCAGCGACAAAAGGGGAGAGAATTGGCGTGAGAATGGCACTTATAGAGGGCGGTGTTACATAGAATGTGACTGTAGTGGTACAAACCCAAACCAAAGTTCCACTTACTGACAAGGAGGCTCAACTAGTCAGGCATTAACTGAAACAAAAATAAACAAACAAACAAAGCCACAGACACAGATTTTGTGTAATTATCACAATAACTAATGTACAACATATTCCATATACACACACTTATATATCACTGTATAATCGACCCTGTTACATGAATATATATAATGAAAGCTTGAATATATGGAATGAAAGCCTGAATATATGGAATGAAAGTCTGAATTCATATAATGAAAGTCTGAACATTCCATATATATATATATATATATATATATATATATATATATATATATATATATATATATATATATATATATATATATATATATATATATATATAATATTATATGCTCATCTGTCTAAATGCTTAAGGTCTGCACTGGGCAGCACCCTATCAATTTTCTAGTGTCCTGCAGCCACATCTATAAAGGTTTATATCATGCCATAATACAATAACTGCTGTTTTGGATGAAATCATTAATTTAATTTTTTTAAAAAAACTGCTTTTATTACAGTGGGTGTCAGAGGCTCAGATGCAGGAAGCAGAGACAGTAGGCGAAAGAGTTTTATAATGCGTTTATTTACAATAACAGAGTATAATACAGGTTACAAGAGGAAACCGGAACAAAACTACTCGACTACAACAGGAAACAGGAACTGCAACTACTATTCCGGACTACAACAGGAAACAGGAACTGGAGCTACTATTCCAGACTACAACAGGAAACAAAAGTATACACGAACTGGAACTAACCCTACTGGACTACAACTAGAACCAGGAACTACTAAACCCGGAAATACTTATCTGCTTACCGCAGCCAGAACTAGATTCCCTCTGCGGAATGGAAGAACTAATTACACCAACAAAAAAATATCAAAAGGTAACCCTGGCTTGGTAACACCAAGAGAGGAATAAAACAAAAACCCCAAACAGAAACTAACCCCAAACTAAACTCAAACAAACGGAATCCCCAAATCCCAGTGGTGCACGAAAAACACAGCTAAAGATGTAGCGCCCATATTTAACCTTAGCTGGAATTAGCAACTGACCGTAAATAGTAATAAACGATGAAAGAACATTAGTTCACCGAACACAACTATTATCTGGTAGTGCTTAGGTACCAGGGACTTAGCTTACTGAGCGAGGGGAACAGAGTTCATGAATCCAATAGGTGATTTTCTCTCCAACGGACACGACGGAGTAAACAGCGGATCCAGGAGGCACAGGTAGGTGAAGAACTACATAAACAGAATTACTAAAAGCAAAGAATGCAAATGGCGAGAACTGAACAGTGCACAGCACTAACGGATGTAGGTTCACGATCCCGCTCCGAGTGAAGAATGATGTCTGGTTTTATGGAGAAGTGTGTGAGGATGATGATCAGGAACACCTGCCTGCACTGTGTCTCCGCTGATTACTAAGCACCTGAACCTGTCATAGCCTCTGTGTCAGAACACACCTAGGAGAAAGAAAAACCTGGAAGGAAGGGACTGCCACTGGCCACAGCCAGAGGCTGTGACCATATAAGTTTTCTTAAGCAACTACAAAAAATGCTATGACGGATAGTGTACCGTCATTATTTGTTTCTAAAATGCAGATGACTTTTGCTTGTATTTTTGAATTTACTTTATATATATATATATATATATATATGTATATATATATATATATATATATATATATATATATATATATATATATATATACATATATATATGTACGTGCGTGCATGTGTGCATGTGTATATATATATATATATATATATATATATATAAAATTTATCTTGTACATAATGCATATCTGATCAGTTTATCATACATCATTTCAGCACCAGGAGCTGTCCACTGTAGGCTGGCATCTTTTCACATACGGTTTGAGATGCTTTAAGGATAAGGATAAGGATAAACTTTATTGATACCACAGTGGGGAAAGTTCACCGTTACAGCAGCTCCAAAGAAAAAGTATAAAGGCAGTGCAGGAATGGATAAGAAAACGAAACACAGTGCAAAAATTGCAGAAAAAAAAACATTATATACAGATGATTTTTTTTCTTCTTATAAATATGTAGAAGATTATATACAAGCGGATGAGGTATCAGTTATTGCACTGATGAGGTATCAGTTATTGCACATAAGTAGGAGGATGCGTGTCTAAAATCGGGGAAGAGAAAAGTGCAGCAGCAAAAAAGTACACGGTGGAGTTTATAGTGCAGCATTGTACAATCTAACAGATGCCGGAATAAATGACCTGCGGAAGCGTTCCTTCTTACACCTAGGGTGTACCAGTCTGTTGCTGAAGGAGCTTCTTAAGGAGTTCACAGTCTGATGCAGAGGGTGGGAGGTGTGTCTGATGGTAGCAGACAGTTTGGCCAGAGCCCTCCTCTCTCCCACCACCTCCATGGAGTCCAGGGCAGCCACAGACTGAGCTGGCTCTTTTAATCAGTCTGTTTAGTCTGTTCTTATCACGCTCAGAGCATCCCCCTCCCCAGCACACCACTGCATAGAAGACCATGGATGCCACCACAGCGTCATAAAAGGTCTTCAGCAGTGGCCTGCTCATACCAAATGATGCGAGTCTCCTAAGCAGGTATAGACAACACTGACCCTTCTTATACAGAGAGTCGGTGTTGTCTGTCCAGTCCAGTTTGTTATTTAGGTGAACACCCACCTTTAAAATATCTTTAACGTTTTCATGCATCTCTTCAGAGAGAGAGAAAAAAGTTTATATTCATGCAATCACAAGAGACGTGCAATAGAGCCAAAAAACATGAGGCTTATTATGTAGCTCCATCTGAAGAGATGATTTCATCATCATGACAACGTCATGTTCTAGGAATGTTGTATCTACAAATAGCATTTGTAGATATTTACATCATGTGTCCAGACCAGAATCTACAATACTGCAAACAATAGAAATGTTCTAAAAGTTGACAGTGAAGAAGTATTTAACATATATATTATTAGAAAACTCCTGGGGATATGTTTACTAAAGTACCAGGGACTACATTCTAGGTTTTTGGAGCCCAATTATAAATTCTAAATTTGGCAAAATCTTAAAAACGCTGCCACACAAATGGCTGCTCCTGGTTTCATATGACTGGAGCTAAATGTACTAAAATAATTAATAATCAGGTATTTATGAATGTGTTTGTATCTGTGTTTCATTTTACAGCTGATTTGATCTTCCTAAGTATCCAGATACATTCCATTAAACTGGTCAGACACAAAACGTGATACGGTAATGTCGATTACCATCGTCACACTGTCGTTCTAAATATGAACTATTGTTGAGCAGACTGAGAACGGTGACATGAATGAGAGTTCATTTAAAAATGCCTGTTAAAACATTTAATGATTACATAAATATTATCAGTCACCTTTACACACAGAATGTAGTGCCGTAGAGGTTCCCAGTGGAGGGAATTTCAAGATGCCATTATCTCAGTAAATGGGCAGTTTGAGGCTTGATGTTGTCCAATCCAAAACACCAAGAGCTTGGACATCCTGTTGGCTTCTATACCACATATGGTGATAAATCTACTTAGACACAGTGTCTGTCTTTTCTCCCAATCACCACTGTGCTTATTTAACAGTCATGGAAACAGGCTCTGGTGATCCAAGAGGGGAAGTTATTATTTAACAAGTACTGTGTAATTTCTCACTTACTTGATATTTAGATTCTGACCAGGCCCTGATTAGACCTCCTCCATTATAGAAAACCCCAGAAAACCCCACCTCCTCTCTGCTGCTTACTCATTCACTACTACACTATTCAGTACTTTCTTTTAACCACGGGGAGGGCTGGAGAACTCTGTGTGTGTGTGTGTGTGTGTGTGTGTGTGTGTGTGTGTGTGTGTGTGTGTGTGTGTGTGTGTGTGTGTGTGTGTGTGTGCGCATGTGTGTGAGTGTGTGTGTGTGCGTGTAGGTGTGTGTGTGCGTGTGTGTGCGTGTTTGAGTGGAGGGGGTGTGTGTATTAGAAAGTCCTCAATTTCACACATGCTTAATCTTGAGTGAGTTTGGCGTGAAGGGATTTGTGGAGGAGTGTGTGTGTGTTGGGGGTGTAAGGTAGGAAATGAGGGAGGAGGGAGAGAATTGGCGATTGTGGGAGAGCAGGACGCTCCTGTTCAGTGGAGTGACAGAAGGAACTTTGGTCTGCTGTCCGCTCTGTTTCCTCTTTTTCTACTTTACTTCTCTGTCTGTCTCTCTTAGTTTTCATCTTGGCCCTTTCTCTTTGCTGTATCCTTTCAGTCAGGCTTCTCTTAGCAAGATGTTAAACCATTTTTAGTCATTTAGTGTGTATCATGATATTGGTATATTGTTGTTCACTCATTATGACAATATTTGCTACTTTTAAAGCAATCCTCCTAATTGATATCGTGTTCTCTTTGAATCAGACTTCTATGAAACTGAGATGATTATTGTGTGCATACCAGTGACCCAAAACATTATATCTCACTCATAATGTAAATAATGCAAAGTATCTAATTGGATATGTAAGATGAGAAGTAACTAGTTTGCTGTCTTAGTCATAGGTAAGACCTGAAGAACTGAAAAGGGACCAGAGCATGATAGGGAAAACCGGCCTTGTAGAGTGCTCCCACATGGCCAGTAAGGAACATCTACTTAAGACCAATTCAAGGTTCTTACATGGCCAGTGCAGACTTTGTAATTGGACATTAGATGCACACATGATTCTACTCATACCACAGTGTCGGTCAGTCGTATTGCCCCATTTATTACACACAGAAAAACATATACTGTTTCTGTGGATGTTTCAAAAATAATGGCTGTGCCTTGCACATTTTACAGGATCTAGCAGATAGTTTAGGTCAGTGGTGCCATGTCAGTGTCCCAAGGAACACCATAGGCAGAGATAGCACAAGATTTGTAGAGAATATAGAATGTCACTGTGGGGACACTAATGATGGAAAAGATGTACATATCAAAGCAGCTAGTGCAATTACAACTTTTTTATTCATTAATCTTTTGATGTGGGTGACTGAAAATATCCTTGTACAGTTTCACAGTTTTCTGTCTTCATTGTATTTGTATTTATTTCTTGTACATGTGCAGTTGCAATTGAGTCCAGTTACAAATTTTTTGACTGGACATCCATCCTCAGGCGGTCTGTTTAAAGACTTCCACGCTGTTTGGAGGAGTGGAGAGATTCCATCAGCAGACAACAGGACTTTTTCCACAGTTAATATTCTGACATGTTACAGTAAGAAAAGTGCAAATATAATTTATACAATTTGCAGTGCCTGAATTAGGTTCAGCTGCTTCAGTCTGAGGGGCTATTGTGGACACTAATGGCCATGGCTCCCGGGAAAACTCTGTGTCATAACTCCAGGTTCGAAATAAAACACAATGCAGTGCAATGTCAGCGCCTTCACAAAGATTTTTGTTGTTGGTTCACATGGATTCTATTTGTGCGTGCATGCGTGCGTGTGTGTGTGACTTGATCCTTATCTGAGTGACAGAGAAGTGGGGTGGCAGAGGAGTGTGGGAGGAAGAGGAAAGGTCAGACAGGAGTGTGAGAGAGGAAGTGTTTAGGTAGATCTAGCAGCATGAGGAACGAGGCTACGAGGCATTCAGTGTGGGAAACACACACATACACACACACACACACACACACACCACACACCTACACACACACACACACACACACACACACACACACACACACACACACACACACACACACACACACGCGCGCGCACACACACACACACACACACACACACAGGCACCCCAACCTTGCTGTATTACTGCTGTATTACCTCTGTATAGTATGTTCACTGCCAGGATGTGGAGCCTGAGTCCTGGGAACTGTTTGGGATGAGAAGATTTCCATGGTGTTTGTGTGTTTATGCACATCTGTGTGTCTGTGCTGCCTTTGCTAAGCAGCATTAGAAGCAGATAAACAGCCATCTGACTGTGTGGGCTTTTATATTCACCTGAACATCATCACTGTCCGCATTAGTGATATGCATTTCACACTTTTTAGATGCTGCAACACATAGGAGTGCGTACACACACACGCGCACACATACACGCAGAGAGAGAGACAGAGAGAGAGAGACATGACATATCTTTTGCTACATTTTTTGTCCAAATGCAGTTTGTATGATTCCTTTTATAGTCTTTTTCTTCCCCTTGGTGCAGTAAAAAGCATTTTAATACAAATTAATATGCATTTAGGAAATTACATTTTTTCTTAACTGAACAAAGATTTCTCCAACAAGAATCAAAGTGGAAAATACCCAGCATGATATATGATGAAGGGAACAAACAACACTTACATTGTGGACTTCAGACCAACAGATTCTCTATATCCAATGTAAAAAACCTTAGAAATGATTAGAAACAGTAACAAATGTGGCAAAGAAGGGTGAGGTGAGCTCAGAGAGCAGGCTAAAGAAAGCCACTGTTTTGGTCATATCACCAAAATACTCAATATCAGATCCTCCACAGTTGGGTATGCTAACTGTATAAGTGTGAGTAAAATCAGGAAAACATGCAATAAACAGCACAGAGAGCCACACAACCCTATTCACAGACCATTCGAAATAGGATCAACAATTATGGGAACAGAGGGAGAGTGATATGGCAGAAATCATTCATAAGCTCAAAGAATAAGACGGTTAGGATTAAATTTGCAAAAGAACATGCACAGAAAGCAGCTTTGGGAGACGTGTTATTTTGGTCCAAAGTCCAAATTTCATCTACATAGATCTGCTGGTGGAAAAGTTTTTGTGGAAAAGGCATGGGAACACATTCCTACAAGACTTGTGAGGTGCTGAAGGCTAGGAATGTTAAAATCTGCTGTTGTTTTTCTCACGGTGATTGTAGGTGAACTTGTATGTATTCCTGGAATCATGAACTTTGAGTTGTACAGAAGAATTTGGATGGATACCAGTTGCTTGATGAAAAAAATAGTCCTATAGTGACCTAAATCCCACAGAGCACCTAAAATAAATTAAAAGTAAAAGCTTTGCTGGTGGAAGATGGTGAAAACTTGGGGGACACTTTCACTGCTGATATTATCACAGAACAGCAACATGTTCTTGGATGCCTAAATACTTTTGTTGTTTACTTTGAACTTTGAGCCATTTAAACCTAACAAATGTGGAATATTTTGCTTAAAACGTGTGCTTCCGCTATCCTTGTCTAAAATAATTGTCATTTACTTTGACATTTCATGATATTATGCAATGAAACCCATACCCATTTCATATACATTTCAGTGTAACTAAGTTGCTTTTGTGACAAATTACGTACATAATGGGTTTGCATGATATTGTAGAAATGTGTCTGTATTGCTTCAGTTGATTCAACTCATGTTGACAACATAGAACATAGAATGCATCCATTTAATATAGATGTACCCACAAACAAAATGACCTTGCGCTGAGCACAGACATGTGTTATGCATGTGTACGTTATGTACAGATACCAATTTGCATGACCTAATTATGTAGCGGAGGCAGGAATTGATGGGACTCCGAAACACCCCCACAATTTAATCAGTTGTTCCTTGTATCATTTCTGATGGATAAGTCCCGATATGTCTGCAGCGGTGGATTTGTAGTAGGATCACAGTCATGTGATCATCAGCAGAGAGCTGACATAGTGTTCATTTGTTGTCATGGTTACAGTGACGCTGTGCCGCTATCTCACAATGATACAGAAATCTTTAAACAATCCGTGGATCCAGACTACAAGCCGCATCACTGCCAAAATCTAATCACTTGGTCCTTTTGTAATTTCTGACCTTCCCTGAAAATTTTTTGAGTAATGTTGCTAACAGACAGACAGACAGACAGACAGACCAACCGATCATCATATAACTCCACCGTGTTCCTTGGTGGAGTAACAATGAACTTATTGATGACCAGAGACTGGTTGTCTTAAGGCAAATGGGGTTAGGGGATAGATAAAGGCTGGAACACAGAGTCAGTTTTAATTTGGTCAAAATATTACACACAGTAGTCCACGAAATGAGAGCTCTGTCCCTTCCATCGGGATGTTTTCTCGTAAGAGGTCTCTGTGGTTGGGGTCACATCCACAAGTGGGCTTTGACAAGTCAGAGACACACACCAGGATGTTGTAGGTTGATGTATCTATATATAACAAAATTTAGATTGTACATGAAACGATGCATTTCAGTGAGATTCTTCTTAATTACACACGTGGACAAAATTGTTGGTACTCCTCAGTTAATGAAAGAAAAACCCACAATGGTCACAGAAATAATTTGAATCTGACAAAAGTAATAATAAATAAAAATTATTTGAAAATTAACCAATGAAAATCAGACATTGCTTTTGAACCGTGGTTCAACAGAATTATTTAAAAAGAATAAACTCATGAAACAGGCCTGGACAAAAATGATGGTACCCTTAACTTAACATTTTGCTGCACAACCTTTTGAGGCAATCGCTGCTATCAAATGATTTCTGTAACTGTCAGTGGGAATTCTGCACCTCTCAGCAGGTATTTTGGTCCACTCCTCATGAGCAGACTGCTCCAGTTGTCTCAGGTTTGAAGGGTTCCTTCTCCAGACGGCATGTTTCAGCTCCTTCCACAGATGTTCAATAGGATCTAGATCAGGGCTCACAGAAGGCCACTACAGAATAGTCCAATGTTTTCCTCTTAGCCATTCTTGGCTGTTTTTAGCTGTGTGTTTTGGCTCATTATCCTGTTGGAAGACCCATGACCTGTGACTGAGACCATGCTTTCTGACACTGGGCAGCACATTTCTCTCTAGAATACCTTGATAGTCATGAGATTTCATTGTACCCTGCACAGATTCCAGACACCCTGTGCCAGATGCAGCAAAGCAGCCCCAGAACATAACAGAGCCTCCTCCATGTTTCACAGTAGGGAGTGTTCTTTTCTTGATATGCTTCATTTTTGCGTCTGTGAACATAGAGCTGATGTGACTTGTCAAAAAGTTCCAGTTTTGTCTTGTCTGTCCATAGGACATTCTCCCAGAAGCTTTGTGGCTTGTCAACATGCACTTTGGCAAATTCCAGTCTGGCTTTTTTCTGATTTGTTTTCAACAATGTTGTCCTCCTTGGTCGTCTCCCATGAAGTCCACTTTGGCTCAAACAACAACGGATGGTGCGATCTGACATGATGTACCTTGACCTTGGAGTTACCTTTAATGTCTTTAGAGGTTGTTCTGGGCTCTTTTGTTACCATTCCTATTATCCATCTCTTCCATTTGTCATCAATTTTCCTCCTGCAGCCACGTCTAGGGAGGTTGGCTACAGTCCCATGGATCTTAAATTTCTGAATAATATGTGCAACTGTAGTCACAGGAACATCAAGCTGCTTGGAGATGGTCTTATAGCCTTTACCTTTAACATGCTGGTCTATAATTTTCTTTCTAATATCCTGAGACAACTCTCTCCTTCACTTCCTCTGGTCCATGTTTAGTGTGGTACACACCATGTCACCAAACAGCACAGTGACTACTTGTAACCCTATAAACAGGCCGACTGACTGATTACAAGTTTGTAGACACCTGTGATGTTAATTAGAGGACACACCTTGATTCAACATGTCCCTATGTTTACATTATTTTCAGTCTTTTCTAGGGGTACCATAATTTTTTGTCCAGGCCTGTTCATGAGTTTATTTTTTTAAATAATTCTGTTGAACCATGGTTCAAAAGCAATGTCTGATTTTCATTGGATAACTTTCATAGAATTTTTATTTATTATTATTTTTTGTCAGGTTCAAATTATTTCTGTGACCATTGTGGGTTTTTCTTTCATTAACCGAGGGGTACCAACAATTTTGTCCACACGTGTACATTTCGGGCATTTGAATAAAGGGAGCAGCCTACATTGCAGAGAGTTTTTTGTTGTGAATGTAGACAAGAACAGCATATTTCACAAAATAAAATGTAATCTTATTTAGTGTAAGTAGATTATTTGTTATAAGGTTTGGGTTGGTTCCATCGAAAAACATTCAGTCTCACTATCAACAGTGTTTCCTTTGTTTTTGGCTTAATCTTTAAATACTGGTGTCTCCATGGAAATCTTTGAGGTGACACACACACACACACACACACACACACACACACAAAAACAAAAAAGCCGTAACTCAATTTCAGGAATTCTATCATGCTGCTGTAGCATAAAGGATGGTTTATACGTAAACTATGTCGCTATGAGAGTGAGAAAATCACATACTGGTGTACCTTGTCTTCTTATTTTACAGGTAATGATACAAATTATCTGATGTGCAGTGACTAGTTCAATTAGCAGGTAAATTAATTTGAAATATCAACATCAGCCCAAAATTAACATATACAGGAATCTGATGCTTGTCAGGTTAAAAGTTAACAATTTTGTATAAAAACGTTGAATGACATTTTTAAAAATTGTTAATTTAGCTACAGGAGAAACTTTCTGTTTCACTTAGGTGGAAAAAATATATGCAAATACTGGCAAAAATGTGTGAGACAATATCAGCGGAATAATCTATATTGTCCATCACTTGTTCTGACAGTATTTTTTTATGTATCTGTACACAAATTGTCACACACATCTTCAGTCTGAACAGGCCTGAACAGTGACAGCTCTTACAATCTGAATAGAACCTCCAGAAACCAGAACCGGAGTCTTCCTGTGAATGATATTAATTTAACAATCATCCATGTTTAATTGAAGTTTTTCTTGATAATTGTTAAT
This sequence comes from Amphiprion ocellaris, assembly GCF_022539595.1. NCBI lineage: Eukaryota > Metazoa > Chordata > Actinopteri > Pomacentridae > Amphiprion > Amphiprion ocellaris. The sequence continues at coordinate 24,769,227 of NC_072772.1, read as the reverse complement.
AAGTAATGTCCAGAGTGAGACAAATTACTCTTGAAATAATCATCGTTTTTCCTCTCATGATCTTAAATAATGGTTTTCAAACAGTCACTTTCTAGCAATTTGCCCTAATATTTTCACCAAGTCTATCTGGCCATGTTGTAATTAAATCTCTATAATCTGATAATTTCACTTAATTAAAATATGTTAACTTCATAAATGACAATTAACACTGAGGGGAGGCTCCTTTAAAAGTCTATGGTGTTTTGGGAGGCTCTGGCAAAACACACTTATGCGAAAGGCCAATGAAAAGACAGTGAGACAGCCCCAAACAGAGCCCTGCACACTTTAACGCCTCTGCCTGGTTAGAAAGCGAGATGCCCGGGATAAGATAGGGGCTGGTGATAAGATAAGGCAAGTCTTTTCAAAGTGATTTCTTGCACAGGCGACGTGCTGTATTCAATTTAGATGGTAAGATATGCATAAAATAAATTGGATTTGCAGGGTGAAGATAATACATTTCTGCATTCACAGTTGTTATTTTGAGAGCGATTTCCACGCTTGAAATTGGTTCGATTTGTTTATCCTGGCTCTGTCGCTTGTAAAATAACAGGGTGGGAATTTGGATGATGCAGAATAGTTGTTTGGTTGAATGTGGACTAATGGTTGTGGCCCAGAGAGGTGTGATGAGTCTGAAGCTGGTGAGGGCCGGACCAGATGTTTCTGTTACTTGAGAAGACTCCTCCTACATCCCTCACCTCAGAAAAAGGGTCATTCAGGCATTGGGGGACATTTGGGTTTCAAAATTTTGAAAAAATAAACCTGGTCTTTTCCAGTTTTCTGCTACATATTGATCAATAATAGGTAATAAACAATCAAAGACTTGATTGGCTCAGCTTACACATCCAATGGTACCATTTTTATTCCATGTTTTCTTTGTTGTTTGCTAACCCAACTGTAATCACAGTAACAGGGTTGCTAATCCATGCTAATGTTAGCTTTTTCTCATGAGTAAAAGCTAGATATTTAGCTAGCTGTTACTGCTGACCAAGAGGACGAACTGACTGATGGAAAACAGTCAAGAAAAGAGTAAAAATAATTTGTCTTATCTTGATAATATGCACAACAGAGTTGCATGAGGTTTGAGGATTGAAACATTCACTGAAGGCTGATAATGTTCTGAAAATATGAAAAATAGAAGAGAGGATATAGCTTTGCTCTACCCATTCTTTAGGAACACTGTTGGTAGCTGGTAGTAAAATTCAAACAGTATGTAGATGAGCATATGAGCATATCAGGTATAGTAGAGGCAATGCGGAGTAGATTGGTGGAAACGAGTAGCTGGAAGCAGTGGGTTGTTGTGGGACACACATTCTGTGCATAATAATTATTATTTAAAATATTATGTTGATTAACAAAAAATGTTCCAACAATTACAAGATACATCAATGATTTAAAAAAAATGTAAAAAAAAGGAGATTTAAATTTAATTTTAAATGTTTTTTTTTGAGATTCAGTTCGGTCATGGGGGGGAGCAAGAGAAAAATTACATTTTAGGGGGAACTCCAGACTTATTTGGGATTTTAAAAAATATTCTCAAACATTCTTTTTGTCTAGATTTTTTTAGATTTGGTTTCAGGACAAGCATGTTTACACAACAATTGCATGTTTTAGGATTTTGTGTGTGGATTATTTGAAATGTGATGGGTGGGACATAAAATGTCCTCCAGTTCTGGAATGACCCATATACACTGGGCATCGGATACTCATACTGCCTATGTAAAAACAGTCAGCTAGTAATGTTACCACACCACACTATCTGAACTTGCGCTCCCTGATGACTAAAATATTCTCAGAAACGTTTTTATCAGTCACTGTTTTCAGATTGGCTCTTCTCATTTTGTTGGTGCTGATGTTTGAAGGCAAGTGCACTGTGCATGTTTATAGTGCTATTCAGTATGACAGTCATTCTGTTTCTACTCTGACCGTTTCAATACTTTTTTTGTGAGAAATCCCTTTTTTGATGTTATTTTATTTAGAGTACTGTTGTTACTGCCCATAAAGCTCTACACTTCAAGCTGTGATTTTTACACTAAAGATGTGACAGAAATGACATTATCTCTGCCTTTGCTGGCATCATTAATTACAATGAAAATTGAGCAACATCTGCAAAAAGTTTTTACTGACAGCAACTTAAAGAAAAACAAAGAAAAAAACAAAGCAACAACAAATCATTGGTGACTAATTTTGTTACAGTTTTTCTCAGTTGCTTTGGCACATTTCTCAGATGAGAATTGAAATTCTCAAAACTACGTGTTCAACCTTCACATCATTGTGTCACTTGTGCACACCAAAAAAGCAGTTTCTCATTTCTTTGAACAAGTTGCAAATTCTTTGGTCCATCCATGCAAATTATTATGTGCAATTCTCTGCTGTTTCCTACCTTATCAATTGCTCATGTCATGTTGATCAAAATGTATTGTAATGGGTCTCTGTTGAATAGTGTCACCCCCACAACATTTAGGCATTAGTTCATCACATAAGTCTTTACATGCAAAATGGTTGAACAAGTTGTCATAATATGTCAAGGATATTTCTATACATTTCCATTAGGCTTTTTTTCTAAGTCTGTCCTGAATTGGTAAATTGCTCCCAGGTGAATCTTGACTTTCTCTAATGAAGGGAAATGTGTGAAGGGTTCGGGTTTTCTGAAATCGCTCAAAGACACAAGAGAAGATATTTGTGATGTGGATGAGAACTTGTGACTCAACAGACAGGAATGTCAGGAGGTGTAGGAAGACTGCACTGTAATTCCTACAGCACTGCATGTACAGTTTTCCCTAAGGAGATTGTTCTATGTTCACATTTCTACTTTTGTGTTTTGTTTTTTTCTTTGTGCTGTGCAGCACTGTTTTCCTTTCTATATCGCAATGACATGGTCTGTCAACAAATTACAATACAAACAGTAAAAGCATAAATGTAAATCTTGTCCAGTCTCTTGCAATCAATCTCCCACATACACTAAGGTGTAACTTAATAATACAATAGCTGTCATCAAAACTTAAGCCATAGTTTACATCAGAACATCCCTCCAGAGAACGCTGTTAAAATGACAACAAATTGTTTTGAGAAATGCACTTTATGTTTTGCAAATGTTGATGATGATTCGAGAAATGTACCAAAGCGACTGAGAAAAACTGTAATAAGAGAATTACACGTGGCTATGTTTGTCGCACACGCCATGAGTCATGGGTGTCCACTGGTAGGCCTCCTCATGGGTTTGACATGGGGATTGTCTGCTGCTGGTTGGCTCTTCATACCATTTAAAATGTCTGCATTTTTCAGTACTCTGGTGACAGAAACCTGGCAGCAGTATCCTAGTTCTGTCCTCATCCTCTTAACTTATTATGTGGCTGGCACTACTCTTCTGTGTAAAACCTGACTTGCTGTTAGGCCCGGTGTCTTGTAGTTTTGATAGATTAATCCACAATCGCTGTTTGGTCCACCTCATTTTGGTTTATTCAGGGAGCCAATTTTAGTAATGCATTTGTGTTTTATTTGGTTATATTTCAAACTACTCAGCAGCTTTTTCACATCACTTGTGTGTTTATGGCACACTCCTACATCCTTAGATGAACTCTGGTGTGGTAGTAATGTAGTTAGTGATGTGTAGTCGTGTGAGATGAGTTACCAAACCTATAATAGGTGTTGTTTATGCCACAACCCCTGCAATTGTTTGAAGCCTCATCGTTTTTTAAGAACCACGTTCCAAAAGAAAGTTAATGAATCAACAGGAATAACTATAATTAAAGTAAATTAATCGTAGACATCTGAAAGGGACAATTCACCTAAATAATTAAATGAATGAAGTTTTACAACGCTTAAAGCATTCTAAAATGATGTTTGTAACAGTAAACAAAATGTCATAAAAACCCATGTGAGATCTCTGGCCAAAGGGTTCCTAAACAACAAAAACTTACAAATGGGACGAGTTTGCTACAGACCAGTTTTTCATCAAATACTGTATATAAACATTTTTTACTGGGTGAATGTTACTAGTACAACCGTACAACTGTCCACTATTGTTCTCATATATCAGCCCAAAGATGACACATACAGTCTCACAACCTCTCTTGCATTGCCTAATGAAGAATTCCAGTTGCCAGGCTGGGCGGGCGATGTTCGGACAGTGGGGATTTTTCATCCTGTAATGTTGGCATGGGTCATTAATTGTGCCTTGCCATGAGACCAGTGGGCTTGTCATTTGGGTATAGCACCTCTATACATCTCCTCACCACACACACACACACACACACACACACACACACACACACACACACGCCCACACACACACACACACACACACACACACACACACACACACACACACACACACACACACACACACACACACACACACACACACACACACACACACACACACACACACACTTCTTTCTGCTCATCCTGTGGGTGTGTCAGGGCCTAGGTGGTCTGGACGCCCACCCATGCACCCTGCAGAATGGACTGACCCACATACTGGCACTAACTGATGACCTGTCCTCCAGGGTTTAGACATTCATGGAGAAGACAGGAAAATATGTCATCTGTGTCCAGCTTGGTAGGTGCTCATATTTGTCTGTACATATTGAATCTTTGGTGCCAGTAAACCTTGGTTTTGGGTTTATGTGAAGATTTTCTTTGTTATTTCCCTCCCTGAAGGACAGGATACAAATGTGATGACAGCCAGTACATGGTGTTTCTCTCTAGACCAGGGGTGTCAAACATACGACTGGCCCACCAGAGGGTCCAATCCGGCCCGCAGGATGACTTCACAAAACAAATACTCACTGTGAAAATATTAAAAGATATTGAACATTGCACTATATAATGTCAGTCAGCAGTTTCTCTACAACAGAGTTTGGTTTGGTGGAACCCTATTGTTGATGCACTGCCACAATTTTTATGTACTTTTTAATGTACAAATTTTATACATTAAGGCAGAGGGATAATGTAACCTTCTTCCTTAATAGTTGCCACTTTAGTTTGTGTGGTGTGGTGGTCAGGATTAACACAGAGATGTGGAAATGAATGTAAATTTAAAATAATTCCTAGATCTTGACAACTTGTTTCGATCACAGATAAAATACTAGGTAGTACTGCTCCAGATATTTGTGACTAAATGTTTTGTGCCTTTGTAGATACACTGTGATCTGTAAGTTGTAATGTGTAAATGATGAACTGAAGTCTGATATTGTTGAAATTGCAGTTATTTTTGTTGAGAAATATCATGTTCATATTGTTTTGTAAAAAGCAGTTCATTAAATGTCAGCATTTTCAGAATGCATTTTTTTGTACTAAAACAAAGGGAAACATTAGGAATTGTGGTTATTTATAGGTTATTATGCTGTTATTTTACTGGTCCAGCCCACTGGAGATCAAATTGGGCTCAATGTGGTCTCTGAACTATGATAAGTTTGGCACCCCTCTTCTAGACTTATTCAAACTGGACTCTTGTGTGCAAGTCCACCAGTTGCTTGCTATTTGCCCTTTGACCTAGCAGATGTTGACATATGTCTAACACCTGTCATGAATCTATGAAAGAAACTAAATGCACTATTTTTTGTGAAAGAGATTCATATTTCAATCATTCTTTCATAAAAATTTAGAGTTATATGAGTCATAACAAACTTGATAGATAGATAGATAGATAGATAGACAGACAGACAGATAGATAGGTAGATAGATAGATAGATAGATAGATAGATAGATAGATAGATAGATAGATAGATAGATAGATAGATAGATAGATAGATAGATAGATAGATTTACACTATTTCATTCTCCAAAGATGGTTTTTGGACAGGTATTTTTTTGTCTTTCGTCTTTCAGTGTACATTTTATAAGTAGTCATGCTTCTTCCACACAGTGAAAACAACTTACGCTATAGTCAAGTAAACATTGGAAATGGATAAAAATAATAAATTGCAAAATCTTCCACTCCAGGCCACTAGGCTGGATTTTCATGGCAGCAAATATTGGCCTGATAAATCCGTTTTTGTTTTCATTCACTTGTCAAAAATGGGGTATATAACAGATTTGTTCCTTATAAACTGTAGAATAGATAAAATAATACAACTCTGACAAAACTTGCATCTTGCTGTCCACTTTTGTATGTTCTTGGTTCAAAAGCTTTTCTTTTCTTTTTTCAAATTATTTTATTTTGCTTCTCATGCCTTTTGTAGTCATTTTGTCTCTTTTTCTGTTATGCTTTCTTTTCTGTTCCTCTGACTAATGTAAGATATTTGGATATACATTGAAACAACTCATTTCCAACATGCTAATTCCACTGTGCTCATACATGGTAAGAATAGCCCAGTAAGTATGTGTGTATGACTCTGGCATCAATACTGACAGCTTATCGCTACCTCACAGCGCGACCTAAACAAAGGCTTTATTTGTCTCGTTTTTGAGGATGGAAAGGATTCCCAAATAAAGGAAATGGGCTCTTAGTTTCTTTAGCATTAGGGAGGAAGACAAAGAAAATGAGCGAAACAATCGGCGGAGACCCCGATGAACAATTTCAGCCTTATTTATTGGTTTTTGGGATTTCCACGGCTAATTTGCTGTGAAATGCAGCAATGGACATGGAGATAATTTCCTGAACAAAACCTCTAGTAATTAGTGTGTGGCCAGATTCTGGAGAGCATCCCCTGGTACAACTCCACTGGCTTCAGCTCAGGCCTGGCACAGAGACAAGAGCTAAAGCATCAGCTACTTTTATCCCATCCCTCTCTCCTTAAGATCCTGCTTCACCTCCACATCGCACTCCTCCTTCTCTTTGTCATTTCCTTTTGTCACATCTCTTCCCAGTCACAGTGAGTGATGTCTGCCAACTTGCTGTTAAAAATTTGTGAGCCGGATGCAGTATTTAATTTGCAAATACGACGGCGCATGCCTGAGGCTGACAGCACTGTTTCTCCATCATGAAATCATTATGTGGTGGAGATGAACTAGACTGACTATTTTAACTGTGAAACAGTATGATGGAAAGTGAGGTTCCAGAATGGCTGAAAAAAACAGAATCAAGCTTTTAAACCTGAATGGGTTTAGAAAGAAAAACATATTGGTGTAGACCTGAACAGAGCTAGAAGGAATCAACTAAATAACGTGATCATGTTGTCAGCTTTTTTTTATTTTTTAATTTTATATAAATTCTGCTGTCCCCAGGTGGCCAAAAAACATTGTCTATGTGTGTGCATGTGTATGTGTGTGTGTGTGTGTGCATGCTTTGTATTATTATTTTGTTGTTGTTGTTATTATTGTTTTGTCTTAACAGTTGGCTTGGTCTTTCCACAATATGTTAAATAAGGGTTATTGTAGTGTTAATAAAACTGAGTTCACATTTTTCTATTCTAACCTATAATTTTTAATAATTATATTAATAGGGACCTCATCAAAATATTTGATGATATCTGAGAATGCAAAAACACCAAAATCAGTAAAAATCTTCAATTGCACTGTGCAAAGTGTGTCCATAAGTTACATCAGTTAATCCGGACATCAAATTATTTTTTTCTCTTTTTACATAGCTTAATAGGACTGAAGTTTGGGATTTGTTAAGAACTTAAATGATTATGTGACTGTTTCTGTCTTAAAGGCTCATTTTACTTCTTGTTCTCAAGTCTTACTATTTAAGTATGTGAGTAAAACGTGATCATTAAGGAGAGATACAATGCTTAAAACTGCAAGAACAAAGATTATCAGAATTATTGTACTTTAAAGCAGTTTTTTCCTTTGAGTATGCTTAAATATTATTACTGCAGTGGATCAGCTGGAAGCAGATGAATGATGGGAATGTCTTGATTGGTTGGTTGAACGAGTGACTGTTTGGAGCTGAATAAAACAGGGCAGGGGAGTCTTGGTGAACATCTGCAAACTGCCTTGGTGGAGGCCAGCTCCCCTCTTCCTCCTTAAGCTCTCTGCCTCTACTGTGGCCAATTAAGTGAATTTCAGCAAAAGAGCATTTTATTAGTATTTGCCCACAGACGCAGAACTCTGTTATATATTCTTCCTTTGAGCACTCTGGAAAACAAATTGGCACATTAACTGGTGAATGGCTGGAAGAGGCTCTCCTGCCCATGCCTCCAGGGCTGGCAGGGGCACCTGCAAGTGTGCCGATTCAGAAGCAATCTCTCTGCTTTATCATTCAGCATGACAGTATGGGGCTGGAGCTCAGGACTCAGATGGGGGAGACTGATGCCAGATGTCATCCATTAGCTCATTCTCTCTGTCTCTCCTCTCTCTACATGCACAAATACATATGCACACCCTCCAACATTGACTCCCTCTGTTCCCTTTGGCAAGCCCAAGCTGTTTGCTTTTGTGGCCTGACGAGCCCTCTCTATTTATCTGTTATTACACTGGAATTGTCAGATCCAAAAACCAAGAGGGGACCTGCAGTTTGTGCCAGCGCTGTTGGCTGAAGGTCGGTGTCTACTGCTGCTCCTCTCCTCTTCGACCCCCTCCTTTCATTCACACTCACTCCCTCTATCGATCAACTTCAATCTGACGTGAGAAAACCACACAAACTGTGTGTGCACTGCATGTGTGTGTGTTTGTGTTACACTTCAGATTCCAGCTCCATTTGCATTAGAAGCTAACTGACTTTTTGCCTCCCACCATCCTGCCTGGGTACATCTCCCCCCCTACAGCACTGCATCAGAGGGGCTTTCAGCAGTGCTAATGAGGATTAGCATGTTTGTGTTGTTTATATGTGTGTCACCCTAATCCTTTTAGCAATAAGCTGTTTTGCAGGAAGTAGGAGTAATTTATGCATGGCACATGTTTCATTGGATTGTACATTGGCAGGATGGACACTCCACACAGACTGGAGCAAGTGTGTTGTTTGACAGTTAAAGATATCATCAATTAAGAACCTGCGACTTACACATGCAGTAACTTTCTCTGGAGGTGAGTGGAACCACAGAAGTGAAGGTTTGGCACCAAATGTGGAAACAAAATTTAAGAAAAAGCATTCATGGTTTTAATGTCTCTGATGTGATCTCTGCTCTTGGTTCACAAAACATGAATTTGTTGTGGACTTGAGCAGTGGCGAATGGTGCCCTGAACTATTGTTTACTTTAAAATGCGTATTTTTGCAAATCTGGTCATCAATTCCTGTGTTACTTGTTTAATAATAATAATAATAATAATAATAATAATAATAATAATAATAATAATAATAATAATAATATATTTCACTTGAAGGCGCCTTTCTCAGCATTTAAGGACACCGTACACACACACACACACACACACACACACACACACACACACACACACACACACATATATATATATATATATATATATATATATACAAAGTGCACATTAAAAAAAACACAGTAAGCACAACACAAGAGACAGAGAAAATGGCGTCAGATGGAATAGGCAGTCTTGTATTCATGTGCTTTGAATTGTAATTTGAAATAGGGGAATGAATCAATGTTTCTGGGTTGGAGTGGTAGTGAATTCCAGAGACAGGGAGCAGAGCGGTTGAATGCCCATGTTTAGACCTAAGTGCAGAGAACAAACATCATGATTGTTTAAAGAGTTTTAGGTGATGTGATCAAAGAGTCCTGGGACTGCACGTCACAGTCACATGTATGCTACATGTAGGACCAGCAATTGCCCCGAGGAAGAAGACTGTATGGCCACACTCTCGACATCAGGACATGTGTTACATGTTTTTGTGACCTGATAGGCACACATTTCTCCACAGAACTCAAACTAGAGAAGAGAAGAAAATGCTTTATGTGTCAGTGAGCAGCCAGGATCGTCCAACCTTCATGTGGAGGATCACCTCTAGTGATGAGAAGTGGGTCTTCAACTCCGACTTAGAGACCAAACAGGATATTTCACAGTCTTCTGAGACTGGACAAGGCGAATCAGGTTGTTGTTTTCTTCAGTTGTCATTATTATTCACATGGTTGTACACCAGAAATTGGTCCCTCAGAGTGAGACTGTCATCGCAGACTTCTACGATAATTTCCTGAGGTGTTTGAGGGAGAACACTGAAGCAACCTGTGGTATGTGGGTGCTCAAATACACTGTGCACCCCAATATAGCACAATTATCATGCACAGGGTTTTTGCCCACAATAATACAATCACTGGCATCTGGATTATAAAATTCCTCACATATACAGTGAGGAATTTTATGTTTTAAAACTGTGTGACAATAAAAGACTAAAAAGACTGCGGCTTCTTCCTGCAACAAGGTTCTAGTTCTGTGTCAGGTGGTTTCATATGCTTTAGTCTTTGTGTATCCACAGATTTTCAAATATGTTTAGGTTGAGGGACTTTCAGAGCAATGACAAATCTTTAAACTTCTGCATCATTCCTTCTACCAGTGAAATGTACTGTATACCACTGGCCACAACACAAGTCAAAGTATGATGTTGTTTTCATGAAAGTCTGCACCCTTTTCTTTAAACATACACTTACTAGTCATAAGTTTGGACACACCTTTGCATTCAATTGTTTTTGTTTCACTATTTTCTACATTGTAGATTAATACTGAAGACATCGAAATTTTAAAATAATACATATGAAATTATGTTGTAAACAAAAAGTGTTAATCTTCAATATTAATCTACAATGTAGAAAATAAAAATAAATAAAAAGCATGAATGAGAAGGTGTGTCCAAACTTTTGACTGGAAGTCTACCTTTGCTCATTGCAGCCAGTGCTGTTTTCACTTCATCATCCCACAGAACTTTCTAAAGTTTCTAAAATGCATCAGGGTGGTTTAAAAGTTTAGTGCAAACTCCTGGCGCTGCATTTTTTTTTTGAGGACACAGGAAAGGTTTTCTTTTGATGAATCTACCACGAAGGTCATGTTTGTACAGATGTCACTGCACAGCAGAACAGGGGGATACCACTCCATAGTCAAGTAAGTCTTTCTGAAGTTTTTCTGCAGTCAAACTGGGGCTTGATTTGCCTTCTAGCAATCCAATGAATCATTCTCTCAGAAAGTTTTCTTGTTCTCCAGACCTCAACTTCACTATTTGTTGTTTCTGTTAACTGCCATTTCTTAATTGCAAGAGGAAAACACAACCTAAACTACGTGGGCATCAGTTATTTAAATTTTCAATCTGCTAGGCAGCTGCTTAGACGAGCCAGTAGCTACTGATTGTTGGGAAAATGGTCAGACTATTTAATTTTTTTTTTTAAATTTAGATCACCTGACCTTTCCTTACAATGACAATTACCCAAACAAGGTAGTGATCTCAGTGAAAGTTATCTGAGAGCTCAAATTCCATGAGGTACCCGATCTTTTGCATGTAACTGTCTATATGTTCTTTTATCAATACATAGTAAACAAGGTTAAAAACTTCTACATCACCCCATGACCTGTCTACCAGTTTATGGTCTGTCAGAAGAGAAGGGGGAGGAGGGAATATAATTTAAATGTAGGGATCATAATCAGACATTCGATGCAGGAAGATATTCATTGTTCTGCACTTGGTTAAACACAAGACAAATGCATCAAATAGCTGTGTGACAACTTCTACACAGCTGTCCAGTCTCAGCATGAAGTAAGTGTTACTGTCAGGCCAACTGTTTAGAAAGTTACAGAAACATACAGATGTAGCTCCCTGTGTGTAAGAATTACAACATGATTTGAGATGATGATCAATAACTGCTTTAAATGATTTCAGTCATAGGTTTCCATAATATTCTGATTGAACACTTTTCCCTTCTAAGGCTTGTTTCCACAGCACATCAATTACAAATACATCTTGTTTTTGGCTACAGTAAAGCTAAACATATTGAAAACATGTCATAGCATCTGGATAAGCTGCTGACTGAGGTCAAGACACATCTTAGAACTGGACTGGGACAACTGTGCATTAAATGTTGACTCTAAGGATAAGTGTCAGACCTCAAAGGTTTGTCTGGGACAACCTAGAGTTACACCGATCACAGAGCTACGAAGAGGGATTTTTATACATCATTATGTAAAAAAACCTGTACATACAATACAGATAACTCAATAACAATACAAGCCATTTGCAATCCCGAAGGACATATTTTTAAAGAATCAGAAAGATGAACAAGAGCAGACACATTTATTTCATTTGTCCAGTAAGGGGTAGGAAAGTATCATATTGAGAAAAACATAACTTATCTATTGTACAACAATAACAACATGTCAGTTACAGAAAAAAAATCTACCATGACAGAAGCAAAATTCCTTACAGATTGTAGCCTCAGTTTATCATTTGGTTGATAAGAAGGAGTCAATCACTGTACAGGATCAGCACATTGCTCATAAGAAAGCGCTCCTTACATGGAGACCTAGAAGGCACTGGGTATGGGACCCAGCTCTGCAGGCCAGTCTATGAGGCCTGGTGGTAGCTGGAGGAATGGTGCCAGGGCTGGGCTGCGGGCCCTTCCAGTGTCAAGCCCTGTCAGTCAGTGCATGCTGCTGCTCCCAGGGCTTTCATCCTCTCCAAAACCCCGACAGTCCTCTCCTCCAGTCCCCACAGGCCCATCAAAGGCTGATTTTCCACGCCGGCGGGCCAGCCGGGGAGGCTCGCGGCCAGGGACAGGTGGGAGGCAGTGCAGGCAGGGGAAAGCTGAGGAGGCCAGTGAGCCAGCATCTGAGCTCAGGGAGGGTGCTGGGATCCAGCCAGTAACTGAACTGAAAATAGTCCTGCCCTGACACACAGGGATGGAGGTGCATGTGGCTCACTACACACACACCTTGCACCAAAAAACACATAGACCACTAAGCCATTAGATTTTAATGGGATCTATTCATTGATGTTATGGCATCCTGCATCAATAAAACATTAAAAAATGTTGAGATGACACACTTCATGAATCAGTTTAACAACATGCTATTTCGGCATCTGCAGTGGACATAACTCCATATGGATTTTATAGACATATACAGTACACAGTATACTGCACTAAAATGCAGGCAACATCTGAACAGACAAAAGGACATAACTTGAAATAATAACATTGAGAATTTGAGCCTATCTTATATTTGCTTTTGTTTCAGCCTGACAAATAAGGACAGAACCAGTGTCCAGCCCCCACAAAGGGTTAAACCTGTATCACACCTGTGAGGCCACTCAAGCCATCGAGCCTATTTTCCTCCTGGTCTCCCAGTCCCACGTCCTTTTTAGATTTTAAACTTCCCCTGCCACCTTCCATTTTATGCCGGTGTAAATGAGTTCCCCCACAAAATCTATAGTGCGTCTTTAAAAAGCGATAACTCTCATGGCGGTGCCATGACATTGACCCCCCTAGCAGGGCAGTTCCGGTTCAGAGCCCAGGCCTCACGCTCACCAAGTACACACAAACACATACACGACACACACATATGTTCTCATATATCCACACATTCACACACACCAAGCCAGACCCCAGGTGCACCAAGAGGAGCAGTTAAATTTCATCATTACCCTTTCTTCCCCGTGTTGGGGCTTTTTATAGGGCCTTTTTACGGCCCGCTCTGAAGGTGCCACTCTGGTCCCAATGGTGCACGGGAGAGATAGATAGATGGAGAGGGACATGGAGAGGGGAAGATGAGAAGGGAGGGCGGGAGAGGAAGAGTGGGAGGTAAAGGAAGAAGATCTGTACTAGAGGGGGATGTGGCAGAGGTGGGAAGGCGAGAAAGAAGCATGCATGAACACCCATGAACATGCCCACTGTCAGGCATACAAGCAAAGTAAGTAGGGCACTGGGGAGCGAGAAAAAAGAGGAATGGCACCAAAAAAAAAGAGACTTGGGAGGTGGGGGTGAGAAAGAAAGGAAGGGAGCAAGGGAGAGGGAGAGAGAGGGCCATCACTTGTCAGCGTGACTGCTGCCTGATATAAAAACAGTGGCGAGGGTGGCGGATAAGGCGGATGATGAATGGGCTGGAGACACTCATCCATCCCACTGAAGGATTTGCGGCCAGGGAGTCGTGTACAGACACATATAAGAAAGAAAGGACTGTATGTGTGTGTGTGTGTGTGTGTGTGTGTGTAGGTGTGTGCGCGTGTGTGTGAGGAGGAGTGTTTTTTTTCTGTGTTTTAGAAAAGTGGACTGATGGTAAGGAGATGGGACAAGGCAGAAATAAGGTGTTAACTATAAAACTGTGAATACATCAGCGTATATGCTTACAGTTAGCTTGTCGATACACGTATATGCATGCATACTGGACTTGCTTGTGTGGATACGTCTATGACAAACCTCTCTGTAGCAACCCAGCGATGACAGGCCTCTGCTCTGGAAGATGTATGGCAATGCTGCTGTCTAACTCTGTACAGCCCCATCCATATCCCTCACTGTTATCAGCACTGTCCAACTCTGTTTTATAGCACTAAACAGTGGCCATAATGACACTAGGACTCTGAACGTGTCATGGTGGAGTACATCAATTGGTAAACATACATAGTTGCTTCAGATACACTTGTACATCATTGCCCTGATTTTTAAGGAGCTTTAATAGAGGTTGAGCTGCTAAAGGTAGGCTACAAGCTGGATAAGGTGTAATATCTGTTTAGCATGTGTTTTAGATTTACATGTCACATTGTCATGTGCTTGTGTTTTGTTAAAGAGAATTTTTGAAAATGTTCTGTTCTCTTCTATTGACTGTTTTCTAGCACAGAGCCTAGTGGGAGGGAATGTATTGACAAAGTGATATGGTTGTTTTGGTAACATCTTTTAATGCACTGCTGAATTTAGATATATTTTAGAATAACATTTGTATGTCATTTGTAATTCTGGTAAAAAACTAAACTTTGTCCTCATTCACATTACTTTCAGTCACATCCCTGTTGCCTCTTTATTTTCATTCACTATTAAGCAGTTAAGCACTACAGTTAATGAAGCTCAATTTGCAATTTGTGAGGCAAATTTTCAAGAGGAAGCTCTCAATATCTCACTTATCTGTGTAAATATAGTTGTAAGTTTTATTGTTTTTTTTTTGTTGGCCCAGTTTCTTTGTTTGTTTTTAATATTCCGCATATGTGTG
This sequence comes from Amphiprion ocellaris, assembly GCF_022539595.1. NCBI lineage: Eukaryota > Metazoa > Chordata > Actinopteri > Pomacentridae > Amphiprion > Amphiprion ocellaris. The sequence goes on along the minus strand of NC_072772.1, from coordinate 24,754,212 downwards.
GCATTGTAACCAATGTGTAATGTGTATCTTTGAGGTAGGTCTTATGTTTGACCCCCTTCTAAGTGCATTGAGTTAACAATCCTGTGAGGCATCAGTATTAAATATCCTCTGGTGGTAAAGAGGATCAACCTTTGAAGATTAGTCCATCTTCCTGTAGAGTTATTTTCAATCCAAGAAATTATTTTCATAAGGCTGAATGTGCATCGGAAAAGTTGTCTTTTGTTTGGATGATCACTCTGTTCATTAAACATTCACACCAGGGTGAGATAACTGTTCATACTTTTTTTGTTCATGACCACCTGAAGATGTCTCCTTATCTTTTAGTGACCCCCTCACTGAACACCACTGGCAGTATTAAAATTTGCCGTCAACTAGCACTGTGGTCCATGAGGATCTTGCCAGATGTGGCTCATCATGGTCCCCTGAGTACTAATCTGAAGGCTTTTCTTTCCATTTTTTCTTTAGTACAAGAATCATTCCACATTATCCATGAGTACCATCCAAACCAAACTAGCAGATTTCAGTCAAACTTATTCAAACACCTAAAATGATAAACTACTCTAAATTGAAATGGCGTTTTTCAGTGCTGTCCTCATTACAAATTACAATTTAAATCTTTCTACTGTAATATGTTCTATCCAAAACTTCTGATACAGCCTCTAGGAGGTGCTATTGAGGTCAGATGAAGTTAGGTTGTATGTGGAAAGGTTTATGTATGTTCATGCAGTAAACAAATGCAAATGATATTTTACTCATACTAGATTTACACTGCCTCCCTCACAATGCCCTATGTTCAGCTTTCTCTGCTTTTGCTATTCTAAATGCCAGCCAGTTGAGGGGAAGTATTACAATGTTCAGCAGTGCTACAACCTCATGTGAGCCCTGTGTGTCAGTGTATAGTTTTAGGTAGTGAGAGCAGTGGCTGAATCACATTTTAGTCTTTGTTTTACCCTAACAATGTGCGTTCCATGCTGAGAAAATGTACAAACCCGTGTACTTAACTCAACTGTACTCGATCAGCTCAGCTGCTGCTGATACCAGCTCTTGTACACTCATGCCGCTCTTAGTACTTCTTGAAATTACAGTCTGTAGACTGAAAAATATTGAAGACATTGCTTGGGAGCATCGGAGTTCACCAGATTTTTCGAAGCTCTAAAATTCAGCTCTAGATCCATTTGGGTGTTATCCTGTGGATGCTATTCCTGGTTGCCTAAAGACTTCGTAAGGGCCCAGCCACTAATGCTACCATCACAAAGTGGTTGCTGTCACTGTTAGACAACATGGCATGCACTGGACATGATCAGACATTTCTCTCTGTAGCAGGTCAAATTAGTTATTTAAACTGTGAACATAAACAATTTGCCTACAACTATTAAATAGGATTTGGTTGTCTGGTTAATATGTTCAGCTCTTTGGCTCTTGGGCTTTCCAAGAGAAGTTCAGGCACACTGTTACCGCTTAGCAGTGCCAATGTCAGTGCCTTGTGTCTTTTGCCAGCCTCAGCAGGTGTTGGTCCTCAGCTCGCACCCCATGCCCCGGGTCTTTGCAAACTCCCCCATGTGCATATGCTCCGTATGGTTCAAGAACTGACGCCAATTTTCCACCATCTGCCTGTGCCCTGTACTTACACACAGAGGCAAGGGCTCCACTGGATAGCGACCGCCACCCTTCACCTTGTCGGAGCAGAGAAATTTCAAATGTTAACTTGCAGCCTGCAGGAGCAGAGAGTGATCCGCAACCTCCATGCTGAGGAACCAACCGAATGTGCTTGTGTTGAGGGGTGGAGCATGAATTCACCTCTACCATTTCTTTTCTTTCCCCTTTTTCTTCTCCCTGCTCTGTCCTCCTCTTTCAGCTTCCTCTCTTCCATGCTTCTGTTCTTTCCTCCCTCTCTTTTTTCTTCCTCTGCCTCACCCCATCTCTTCTCTTCATCTAGCTCTGTGCTTCCCCCTTGCTCGATCTTGCAAATGGCTGCCCGCCAACGGTTTGTCTGAGGAGAAAACAGATTTGAATGAAGAATGGAGACAAAAGAAGGAACAAAGAGGCAGTAAAAGGCGTTAAACACAAAGAGACGTATGTCTGTTGGAGATGCACAGTTTGTATGTGAGAGTGTTTTGTTATGTGTGTGTTTCCAAGGGTCTTTACTGTACAATGGGCAGCAGTCCAAGACTAGAGGGTAATCCTTTACCCAGGGTTTACCGCTGGGAATGTCAGGAATAAGTCAATCATGATGATGCATGCACTCTGCTGACGACATGTACGAGTGTTCAAAGAATATCTAGGGCTTGCAGATGTGCCAGAACCCTGCTTCTGCGACATCAGGGTGCAGTTTATGATGATGGGCAGATACACACACACACACACACACACACACACACACACACACACACACACACACACACACACACACACACACACACACACACATAAAGCCATAGAGGCAAGGCCAGATAAGCAGATTATTTGAAAGAGGCATTATTCACCATATTGAATGCAATAATTGGTTTCATTATTTGGTGGGAATTTCAGCAACACTAAATGAAGCATTAGATAGCGTTTGGTTCCCCAAAGCAGGCTGGAGTTGTGCTCACAGCTCGCCCACCATGGGCCTGCATTTACATGATGTGTTTTCTGGCCCTTATCTCAAATCACAGCAAGTACAGCAGCTTCTGCTGCTGCTTTTATTTGTTTTAAGGTGGTGTTTCAGTGCAAGAATTCAATATTTTGAGGATATTTGGTCTATTTATTCATCCAGTGTGTGTGTGTGTGTGTGTGTGTGTGTGTGTGTGTGCCTGTGTGCCTGTGTGCCTGTGTGCGTGCGTGCGTGTGTGTGTGTGTGTCCTGCTTTATGTGTGTGTATATTCTCTCTGTCAGGGAAACAGTGGTGGGCGGGCTGAGAGGTGGGGAGGCCTACTTTAACGGTCTTTTGAAGGAGATAAATGGCTTACAGATGGCCCAATCAATATATTCAAATAAGACACAGAGTCTAGCAATGAGCATTGAACAGAGAGCAAGGGGTGAGGGAGGTGGGGCCCAGACACCTCAGGTCATGACTAGACCACACAGCAGCAAACAGCAAACTCAGATCAGGATATATATTAGTGAGGTTTGTTTATGTATTTTTTTTGTTAAATTAATTATCATTCCTTAATGCCCACCTACTCTCATAAACTATGTTTGAAAATAAAATGATAATCTAAACGAATAGAAAAAACACAAAAACACAAGCACAAGTTTTTGAAGAAGTCTGTTCTAACTCCAGAATCAGTTAAAGAACATTTTTTTATGAAACATCAGTGAAAAGTGCTTTGCAAAGGAGACGCAAAAACAAATATAGTGAATGTAAAATGCTTAGAAAAAGGCCGAGGAATAAAATGTAATATGGGTCTGACCCCAGATGATAACCCTAACCCCCACAGGCTTGTAGACACTAGGCATGAGTGCATCACTTCATCTGCCTCTCTTCTTATTGTGATGCACCCATCACTTTGGAACAGGGTAAATCTGGACTCATCAGACCACATGACCGACCACATTTGTTCCTCGAAGATTATGGTTTACCAGGTGCCCAGATAGTTCAACTGGTTGAGCGGGGGACCCATGAACAGGTTCTATAGTCCCTGACGCAATGGCCTGGGTTCGATTCCAGCTCCCTTTGCTGCAGGTCTATCCCCCTTCTTCTCCCTACTTTCCTGTCTGCCTCTCTACAACCAGTCCAATAAAGCTAACGAAAGGCCAAAAACAATAACTTACAAAAAAAAGGAAGACGATGGTTCACCCCTGTCCTTCAGGTTTTAATGATGTGTTGGACAGTTTTTAACCTGATTTTAGTACTTTCAGAAATCTCCTTAGTTGTTTGCTTGATGCAGGCCAATGATTTGACCCTTCTGAGACAGCTCAACATCCTTTCCATGACCACAGGATATGTCTTCCGACATGGTTATTTAAGAAATGAGAAGCTCCTCACTGCATCAGCTAGGGTTAGAAAAGTTGTTGCAGCTGAAACATATTCATCACTGCAGTAATTATCCAATGGAAGGGTCTTATCCATGCTCTGAGATAAAATGATGCGACTTTATGGTGGTAGATGGTTGGCCACTAAAAGTAAGAGTTGGGGATGGTATCAGGGCAACCGTGCATCAGTGTGTTTTCAAAAACAGCTTGGGTTATTAAGCACTCATCAAATTCATTCATATTCCAGCATAACTTAACCTATACTATCTTAAGGCTAGTTCATGGTTTATGCATGACTAAGGCAGACATTGAAAGCAGACATTCACACCACATGTACGCATCGGTCTGCTACTCAGATAGTTGCATTCTTCCTCATATCAAGCTCAGAACAACACACAGTGCTGTCATAGCTGTTTATTGAAGGGTGACTTTGATGTACACTTTTTATAGGATACAGCAGCTGGTTACAGATACAGTTACACCTGTAGCACTGTGTCATGTCTGAGATGTACTGAGCACAGTGGACATAGCACAGGATTTCAGGAGAGTTTAGAACTTCCTACTGTGTTTGGGTACCATCAACTGTACAAATCAAAGAAACGCCAAAGTCTGACAGTGACTACTCCAACTCCAGTACATTTAGTGATGAATAATAAAGGTGTGGCTGACTGAGAACGTCCTAGTTCAGTCGATCCTAATGATAGGCATTTGTTTCAAGCATGATTTCGTTTCCAGGTGCACGTGCAGTCAGCATGCTAGCAGACTTGAAATTCACATGATGCATACCCTTGTGGACAAGCTGATGCAGAAACAAATAGGTTAGTATGACTTTCATAGATGTGTACCAGCTGTGTTCTTAGCTGTCATTTCTCTTGCCATTTTCATTTTTGCGTTCAGTGGATGAGGTTAATCAGGAGTTCTGTTTAGTCTTGCTTATCACAACGACAGGGAGCAGTGCATTGATAGACTTCCAAAAGTAAAAAGCAAGAAGTAACATCCCACAACATCTGAAAAAGTCATCCCATCACAAGTTGAATAATTGCAACACAAGACATAGTAAAAGAGTGGCCTTAGACAGGGATTCACCTGTAAATCAGAACAGTGCTGTTGTGACCATGCAGAGGAAAGGAGAAGTCAAAAATGTATCCAAATATCCACAGTGCCTGGAGGCAACACGTAGCTGTTCAAACTGAAGAAAAGTGTCATCACAAAGTATTTTTATTTACTTTTCAAAATCAGGGCAATTATCAGGGCCAAAAATATTATTTAAAACCACAAAAAGCAAACAAGGAAGATTGCAGGCTAAGAAACTGGATTTTTGTCTGTCTGTCTATAGATTTTCACCACTCTTTTTTTAAATTTTATTTTTATTAAGTATTGTCACAGTGCAGTGTGGTGATTGAGGAGTGAATGGTGTCTCTTTCATTTTTGCACTTTCTGAATTTAAAATGCATCCAAAATAGGCAAACCAGTGACTTATCAGTAACTTCAATTAGAAATAAAAGAATAACAAGTGAACTTTAAATATTTCAAAGAATTCATTCACAGATTTTGATAGTGACAAATGAAGTACTAGATCAGATCAAACAGGTACTTGTCACAGTCTGGTAGGATTCTGTTCTGGCAAGATTCTCGACTCTGAAAGTTAAGCTCTGGCCTTTGAGTGACTGAAATTCATTTTTCTTCACTTTAATGGCACTGCTAATATATGCTGACCTGTTTTGCCTGGGAGGCATTCATGAAATTGTTTAATCTTTTATATGACTTGAGATTTGAATGGAAACCGAGTATATTTTAAAAGAGGAATAAAGAGGAACAAACATTAATGGCATATGACTTTTGCTTTTTTTAATGCCAGGTCAGACCCACGAAAAATTGTAACTAATATCCCCTTAACAGATGCACTCTGTTCCGTTAATTTGATGCCTTAATAAATGGGTTGGCTGCATGTATGAACACACACCCCGGTCACTTATCTGTAAAAGTCGCACTGGCCATCTTACAAAGTTGGACCTAGTAACATTTCTGTATAACTTTCAACATGGCACAAGTGTGAACTGAGCCGTCACAGTGACGGATAGACAAGAACGAGCAGCAGCACTTTGAGCTGTGTTAAGTGATTTATGGAAAGATTTTACCACATTTCAGCATCAACACTCATCTGAAAACATCACAGAGACGCTGAATACACAGTTTGTTTCACAACACACCTTTCTGACAATTTTTTTCTCTACAATTTCAAATCTATTAGGCAACAAAATTAAATTTCCACATTAATAAAACCTTACTGCGATGACACCAAAACCAAGAAGAATAGCGACACTCATCAACAATAAACATAATCTGTTTTTCCCCACAAGATGTTACAAGAAGCTAAAGCTTGCTTCTTCCAGCTGTTTGGAACTATTGGTTCTGAGTTTGTTTGATGCAGCAGCAGGATCCACGTGTGTCTCCAAAAAGAGAGAGAGTTGCACACATTTGTATGCTGAACAGCAGCACAGGTAATTTGATAACATTTTTATAATTATGAGGTATTATGGATCATTCAGGACCAGGATCCTACCGCAGGTCACAGTGTGTAAACCCACATATCGTCACATTAAACAGGTGAACTCTCTCACACAAAATCGCAATTAATTTTTAAACTGTTTAGGGCTATTTCTTCATAGTTGATTACAACAGGTCTCAACAGGTCTTGATTTAGGTTAAACTATAAATTATCCCAACATGGAAAAAGGATTGATCAGTTGTAACAGCAGTTGTGTACATTTCTTCACCTCAGGCAGGTGAGATGTCACACAGAGTCATAGTCCATCAGATGCAGTTTAATATTTTGTCACATCATGGTCACCCTCAGTTTGAGTCCTGAATCTTCAGTTTCGTTGTTTAAGAAATCATCCTGGGCTGTCAGTTATTTGGATAATTTGATCAACAGCTAATAGTTTAGTTTTGTATCTCACATTATGATGTATCATACATCACTTGGTTGATTCACTAGTCTTGTGTAAATGACAAACATCACATGTGTACTGGGGTGCTGTCCAGCAAAATGGCCAGTGTGTGAATGCAGCTGTGAGGAACAATAAGTGACCTGTATGTGAAACGGTCTGAGTGACAGAATACTGTCAGTTTAATGAATGATGAACCCAGCAATGCTCCATATCACATGTGAAAGGGGCTTGATAGTCGGCCGAGCATATATAGAAGATATAGAGGATATCTGGAGCACAGCAAATATTAATTGTAATAACTGGTAAATGTATCTGAATGTATCAACAAATGAATCCACTGCAGCTGTGCTACTTTGATTTCTCTGAGAAATAAAAGAATAATTGCTCTTTTGATCCACTTTTTGTCCAAGATAGAGAATTCTGGTTTCTAATACTTGCACAGTATCCACTATCATGTGCCATATGGTTTTGAGCCAAAAGATAATGAAAGACGATAACATAATACAGATAATGCTAGAGAGAATAACCCGTGTCCCAAGAGATAAAGTTGTTTACTGACAAAAGCAGCTGGTTGAAAAATGGTTCAGGAGCAATTCAGACAATATAGAAAAAAAAATAGTATAAATTAGAAGGGGGTGTAGGGGGTGGACATATGCCCAGTCCAACCAGCGCTTGAGGGTGGTAGTACTGGTAGGAGGGATTCCCTAGGGGTGGAAACATGGCTTCCCAGTCTGGAGATAACATCCTCATGCTGGCTCCTCAGGAGAAACATAAAAATCCACCTAGACATTACCCAGGTATTTTATCATGCCCTATCAGATCCCATTCTCCCTTATCATGCTTTACACACACTTAAACACAGATACCCATTTCTGGACACATTGCTCACATTCAAATATGCGAGGCGTAGAGAGGAGGCCACATTTTCTACAAGATGGAGGAGCTCTGGTGGGTTTCCTGCAGCAGCAGGGAGCTTTGTAATTTAACACTAGTGATAGAGCAACTGCATGCTTTTAATTTTTAGAAACACAGGCAGTTAAAAAGCAACCCCTTTATCCACAACTGTCTCCACAATGGTCATATTTATACAGGGAAACTTTAACAACACAAGTCATTCTTCATACTTTGTGACGAGTCTTTCTATTATTCATCCTTAAATAGGTTAGGTCACCCAAACTACAAAACACACACACACACACACACACATACATGCATTTAGACATAATCCTGTCACTGAGATAGTAAATGTATACGTTCAACGTTAAACATTCTGCATAAATAAAATATCATTTGTGCTACTGTGCTACATCAAAATAACAAAATTATGCTCTCCAACATTATTGTCATGTTTTTGGTGAGCAACTCCATTAAAAACTTTCATCAAACATTATTGAAATTGAGATAGGGAGAGGAATTTCAGAGTTCTTTCAGAGAATTATGACGTCTTTGTGTTAATATTAAAGTGGAACTCCACAAACTTTACACATTTAAGACTGTTTACAGTTTTAAATCTGTGGGCTATATAGCAAATAACCTTAAAAGTGTTCATAGCAGTGTTAATTGGTAAATAAAATGCATTTTTCTACGTATGAAACCTGATAACCGTACAGGCAGAATTTGAATGTGAAGGCCTTTTTGGCGTAGACTGAGGTCAAAATGGAATGACTGAAGTTGTATCTGTAAGGGCCACAGGAAATACCAAATGTGAATGTGTACTCCATGCATTGGGTATTGTGTGTTTGTGTAAATGTGTGTGTGCTGTGTCATAAGGTCACATGTCACAGACAGCATTAACAATGGTCCATTTTGGAGGAGAATAAAGGCTGTTAAAGGCCCCCCTCACACCCTCCACGCCTCCCCACTCATCACCCAGCAGTCTGCTTCAGGCTCCAGTCTCTCCTTGACCTTTGACCTCAGGTAGAGCCAGGTGTTAAACAACCCCCCACCCCCTTCCCACCCACCCCCCACAATCTCTACTCACTCTCATTGCCACGCTCCTACCACACACACACACACACACACACACACACACACACACACACACACACACACACACACACACACACACACACATACACACAGTCTGGGGGGGTCAGAGGCTGCTTCAAAGCCAGATTCTCTCTTAACATTGCTTCCATTTCTGTCAGCTGCACACACGAGCCATGCGGATACACGCACACACTTGCACTCACACACAAACACGCACAGGCTCATGCATACACATGTTGACACAAGAAGCTCAGAAACAAATCTTTTTTCACATGCATACATATATTAGCATGCATGCAAACATATAAAACCGTATGCATATGCAAACATACACATACTGTACTCATAAAGTCTAAACACTCCAGTGCTGACATCAGCACTACATCATATTCCACAGCTATTTACAGCACAAAAAGGACCTTAAAGCAAATGATAGTTTTATTCATGTTTTTTTTTTTTTTAAGATATCCAATAAAGAGCATACAGCCACACAAATGAATTGGCACCATGTATACACATGAAGTCTGCTCACATATAGACATCTGCACACATATACACATTGTCCACATACACACACATACACATACACACATACACACACACACCCTCAGAGGGGTTTTAAAAAATTAGAGTAGCTCGAGTGGGAAAACAGTGTCCATTTGTCTTTGGGATAATATGAGTGTGGCTGCATTAGAGACAAATAGCATCCACTTCCATTTCCTTTATCACTGTCAGGCCAATTAATAGGCCAAGGATCCTGTTACTGAGTTACTAGATGGAGGCAACACATGCACACAAGCACACATGAACACAAACACAGAGAGCTCTTTCAGCTGCTGACCTTGGCTGCTCCTCCCAACACAAAAGACCCCAGAGATGGATGCCTCTTTGGAGAGCACTGGCTCTCTGGAAGGGTACCATTGCTGTCATCCCCCAGACACACACACACACACACACACACACACACACACACACACACACACACACACACACACACACACACAAAGAGGGAGAGAGAGAGAGAAGGAGAGAGAGAGAGAGAGAGAGAGAGAGAGAGATACTTGTACACTGACAATCATATGTAAGTGAATTCAAGTGTTAATTTTGTAGCTCTAGAGTCAGGCATTATTTTGGTCTCAAACTTAACCAGTCTAATTTAAAGATGTACAGAGTTTTGACTACTGGCAGCCTCAGCCTACAAAAGCTGGTATTAATCTCAAAAAACTGTTGTAGTGTCCCCCTAGTGAGGCTCACCTCTAACTTATGTAAAGCTGCAGTGACAGCCACCCGGCTTAAATGACACCCAGCATTTATCAGTCATGTAGATTACAATGTCACCTGTGTCTTCTGGAGGACAGATCCAGCCTGGCACAGCCATACATTCTTCATAAACGCACACACATTTTATTGTTGTGATTATTAGTCAAGCTGACTAAGCATAATCCTAAACTGTACTAACTGATTCCCACCATGTTTTCGATCCTGCAGTTTTAACTGAGTAGTATTGTGCAGTTCAATATCTATGCTTTTCTCATGAACACTATAGATGTTACTATGGTGTGTCTACCATACTTGTTTTTAACTGATTAAATACAGTTCAGGTAACACTCTTGTGTCTCATTTAACATTTGTGGAATGATTTTCAGTTGAATGAATATTTATTTCTTTATTGTTTATTATAGGGGGCTGCACAGTGGCTTGGTGGTTAGCACTTTTGCCTTGCAGCTAGTAGATCCCCAGTTCGCGTCCTGGCCTTCCTGGGATCTTTCTGCATGGAGTTTGCATGTTCTCCCTGTACATGTGTGGGTTTTCTCCGGGTTCTCCAGCTTCCTCCAACAGTCCAAAAACATGCTGAGGTTAAGTGATAACTCTAAATTGTCTGTAGGCGTGAATGTGAGTGTGATTGTTTCTCTCTATGTGTAGTCCTGTGATAGGCAGGGTGTCCCTTGCCTTCACCCTCAGTCAACCGGCATAGACTCCAGCCCCCCATGACCCTAATGAATATTAAGTGGTGTGTAGATAATGGATCGATGTTTGTCATAGTTTTTGAAGACTGGCATGTATTTTCCATACCAGAAGTTAGAACATTCATAGTCAGCAAATCAACTAACTGCCAGGAGGCAGTCATGTGTACAGCAGGTATGATGTGAACACACATTGCTCTGTAAGAAAGCCAGCTTGCTGGAATCTGTTGCTTAATGCCAGCTAGCCTTTTGTTGCTATTTGTCCTGGGGGAAGCACAGCCTTTTCAGAACAAATATAATGATCTTTGACATTGCCTAATTTGAAACATCTTGTCTTCATTCTTGCTGTTACTTTTCTTCAAAAACTTATACAGGCTTTAAATATCACTGCCCTTCCTCAATCTATAAAGTCTGAGCATTTCACTCTCACTGTATCATGTTGTGGGCAGTGCTTTTTACTCCACCTCCTGCCAAGGCTCCAAGTTGTTGCACAACAAAACACTTCAAACTATAAGCCCCAACTATGCCAATTATTCAAGAAAATACATTTTATAAGAGATACTATGCATTTCTATGCTTAAGTACTCATTTGGATTTTGGGTTGAGAGTCAGAGACGGGGTAGAGAAGTCAGAAAATACTGAGGAATGAACCAACCGCTTCACTTGGCTAATTAAATGGCCTCGTCAGTTGTCATCCATCACGTAATTATGCTTTGGATTGGGCAAACTGCACCTACTACTACATCAGAAGGTGTGAATCATCCATTCTGATCATTGATAAACAGACAGTAACTCAGATTTCATTGGCAACGTCCTGGAGTGATAA